>NC_079399.1:623495-645995 GCF_029220125.1 Pseudoliparis swirei | reverse complement strand
GATGAGGTTCCTCTAGGAGCCTCAGAGATAGAGTAAGGAGATGAGGTTCCTCTAGGAGCCTTAGAGATAGAGTAAGGAGATGAGGTTCCTCTAGGAGCCTTAGAGATAGAGTAAGGAGATGAAGTTCCTCTAGGAGCCTTAGAGATAGAGTCAGGAGATGAGGTTCCTCTAGGAGCCTTAGAGATAGAGGAAGGAGATGAGGTTCCTCTAGGAGCCTTAGAGATAGAGTAAGGAGATGAGGTTCCTCTAGGAGCCTTAGAGATAGAGTAAGGAGATGAGGTTCCTCTAGGAGCCTTAGAGATAGAGGAAGGAGATGAGGTTCCTCTAGGATCCTTAGAGATAGAGGAGATGAGGTTCCTCTAGGAGCCTTAGAGATAGAGTAAGGAGATGAGGTTCCTCTAGGAGCCTTAGAGATAGAGGAAGGAGATGAGGTTCCTCTAGGAGCCTTAGAGATAGAGGAAGGAGATGAGGTTCCTCTAGGATCCTTAGAGATAGAGGAGATGAGGTTCCTCTAGGAGCCTTAGAGATAGAGTAAGGAGATGAGGTTCCTCTAGGAGCCTTAGAGATAGAGTAAGGAGATGAGGTTCCTCTAGGAGCCTCAGAGATAGAGTAAGGAGATGAGGTTCCTCTGTAGGAGCCTTAGAGATAGAGGAAGGAGATGAGGTTCCTCTAGGAGCCTTAGAGATAGAGGAAGGAGATGAGGTTCCTCTAGGAGCCTTAGAGATAGAGGAAGGAGATGAGGTTCCTCTAGGAGCCTTAGATTTCAAGATTCAAGATGTTTTATTTGTCACATACACACACAGGGTGTGCAGTGAAATGAAAGTGGCAATGCTCAGCAGGAATGTGCAAGGGCAACAAGTACACACTATTTACAAATAAAAAACAACACAATATTTACAGTAAGTGTGTGTGTGTGTGTGTGTGCCTAAGAGGGGCAGTTGTGTGGGTCTATGTGGGGGTCCTGGTGAGGTCGGAGTTCACAGTCCTGATGGCCTGAGGAAAGAATCTCAGTCTCTCTGTTCTTGCAGCGTGATCACGGAGGCGCCTGCCTGACCGCAGCAGCTGAAACAGTCTGTTGTTGGGGTGGTGAGGATCCTTCATGATCCTGCCGGCTCTGGTTCTGCACCTCCTGGTGTACAAGTCCTGCAGGGTGGGGAGTGTAGTTCAATAGTGCGTTCAGCCGAATGCACTACTCTCTGCAGAGCCTTCCTGTCCTGAGAGCGGAGCAGTTGCCAAACCAGGCTGTGATGCTTCCTGTCAGGACGCTCTCTACAGCTCCAGAGTAGAAGGACTGAAGGATCCTCTGGGAAACTTTTAATTTCCTCAGCTGCCTGAGGTGGTAGAGGCGCTGCCTTGCCTTTCTCACCAGAGTGTCTGTGTTCGTTGACCATGTCAGATCCTCGGTGATGTGGACTCTCAGGTATTTATACCCGCTCACCCTCTCCACAGTAGTCCCGTTAATCCCCAGTGGTGAGTACGTCCTCTGTTGTTGTACCCTCCTAAAGTCCACAATCAGCTCCTTAGTTTTGGTGACATTCATGATGAGGCTGTTGTCCTGGCACCAGAGTGACAGATCAGCAACTTCCTCCAGGTAGGCCTTCGCCGTTGTCGGAGATCAGGCCCACCACCACTGTGTCATCCGCAAACTTGATGATGGTGTTGAGCTGAACCTGGCCACACAGTCATGTGTGCTCAGGGAGTAGAGTAAGGGGCTGAGGACGCAACCCTGGCGGATCCTGAGTTCAGTTTGAGTGATTTGGAGGTGTGTCTGCCCACCCTGACTAGCTGTGGCCTGGCTGTCAGGAAGTGCAGGATCCAAGCACACAGGGGTGTTCAGTCCCAGCTCAATCAGCTTGCCGGCCAGTCTGGAGGGGACTATGGTGTTGTAGCCTGAACTATAATCAATGAACAGGAGTCTCACATAGCCCCTCTGGCTGTCCAGATGAGAGAGTGTGGTGTGCAGTACCTGGGAGACAGCATCATCCGTGGATCTGTTTGGGCGATAAGCAAACTGCAGCGGGTCCATGGAGGAAGGAGGAAGGCGAGATGTAGTCCTTTATCAGCCTCTCAGCATTTCATGACCACCGAGGTGAGGGCCACCGGTCGGTAGTCATTCATACATGCTGGAGAAGCATTCTTGGGCACAGGGACAATAGTGGATCTCTTGAAGCAGGCGGGGACCACGGACTCAGCCAGGAGAGGTTGAATATTGTGGTGAACACTGGAGCTAGCTGATTAGCACAGGTCTTCAGTACCGCCCAGATATGCCATCTGGACCTGCAGCTTTCCTGGTGTTCACCCTCAACAGAGCCCTCCTCACACTGTGCTCGGTCACAGAGAGTGTGTGTTCATCCCCAGCGGTAGAACTCACCTCGGCTACGCTTAACGGTGTTGTTGTTAGTCGGTGTGCTAGCGCAGTTGTTGCTAGCCTCAAACCGTGCATAAAATGAGTTCAGGTCGCCCGCTTGGGATGCGCCGCACTCACCATTGCGCCGGGTCTGCTCTGCTAGTCTGTGATAGTCCGTAGCCGCTGCCATAGCCGCCTGGTGGCACGCTGCTCCATCTGTGATTCCACTCTGTCGCGGTACCTCTCTTGGCTTCCTTCACCGCCTCCTCAGTCCATAGACCGCTGCCTTGTACTCGTCCATGTTGCCGGATACAAGACCGGAGTTATAGGCAGCAGTACGGGCGCTCACAGCTTCACGGATGGATCTATCAACCCACGGCTTTTGGTTAGGAAAGACCCTAACTTTTACCGTGGGGACGATGGTGTCCTTAGCGTTGCTATGAGGCTCATTGCTACTTCCAAGAACTCGCTGACGCCACTGGAACTGGATTGGATCATGTCCCAGTCGACGACACGCAGAGCGCCCTGTAGCTCAGCCTCTGATTGGTCAGACCACCGCCACGTTCCTCGTCACTACCGCTTCCGCGCGATCTTTGTCGGCGGAAGCAGAAAAATGGCGGCATGGTCTGATTTGCCGAACGGAGGAGAGAGACAGCCTTGTAGCCTCTCTTGAATGGCGTGTAGCAGTGGTCCAACGTTCTTTCCCTCTGGTAGCACACGTAATGTGCTGGTGAAAGTTCGCATGACTTTTTAGGTTTGCCCTGTTAAAGTCCCCAGCCACCACCACAGCCGCCGGGATACTTGTTCTGATGCCGACATAACACATCATGTAGGTCCGATAGTGCTACGTCGGTGTCCGCTTGTGGTGGAAATGTACGGCTGTGGTGATGACCGAGCTGAACTCCGGGGAAGGTAGAATGGACGGCATGAGATCGCCAGATGTTCCAGGTTCGGGCAGCAGGAACGAGAAAGAGTCTTAATGTTCTTGGGGTCGCACCACATGTTGTTCGTCATGAAGCAGACCCTCCACCCTTAGATTTACCAGACTCTTCCGTTCTGTCTGCACGGAAAACAGAGAAGGACTCGGTTGGGCATATGACTCGATCCGCACCAGCGGGGTCAGCCAAGTTTCCGCCAGACAAAAGATGTTACAGTCCTCATGTCCTGTTGGAATCTGATCCTGCCCTAACATCATCCATCTTATTTTCCAGAGACTGGACGTTAGCAAGAAGGATGCTGGGCAGAGGTGGACGGTGGGCTTGAACTCTCAGTCTGTTCCGACTCCGCCCGCTTCCTCGATGTTTTCGCTGCCTCCCGTAGTAGCGGCTCCACTGTTGTTGATGTGGTTCGCTCGTACGATCTCGGCCGGCCACGCTGGATCGATGGAAAAAGTGGACAAAAACCCTTGTTTTGCGCAAAAGTTTATGTCCAAAAGTGTGCTGCGGTCGTATGTTGTTAGTGCCGATGTGTTTGTGGCAAAGAAAACATTAAAAATAAACACAAAAACTAAAAGAGCGCACAATCTCCGCGGAGCTACCTCGACGGCGTCTGGACACAGCCGCGCCATCCAGAGGTCCACTGGACATGACCAGAGCCTCCACTGGACATGACCAGAGGTCCACTGGTCATGACCAGAGCCTCCACTGGACATGACCAGAGCCTCCACTGCACATGACCAGAGCCTCCACTGGTCATGACCAGAGCCTCCACTGGACATGACCAGAGCCTCCACTGGTCATGACCAGAGCCTCCACTGGACATGACCAGAGGTCCACTGGACATGACCAGAGGTCCACTGGTCATGACCAGAGCCTCCACTGCACATGACCAGAGCCTCCACTGGACATGACCAGAGCCTCCACTGGACATGACCAGAGCCTCCACTGGACATGACCAGAGCCTCCACTGGTCCTGACCAGAGCCTCCACTGGACATGACCAGAGGTCCACTGGTCATGACCAGAGCCTCCACTGGACATGACCAGAGGTCCACTGGACATGACCAGAGCCTCCACTGCACATGACCAGAGCCTCCACTGGACATGACCAGAGCCTCCACTGGACATGACCAGAGGTCCACTGGTCATGACCAGAGCCTCCACTGGTCATGACCAGAGCCTCCACTGGACATGACCAGAGCCTCCACTGGACATGACCAGAGCCTCCACTGGTCATGACCAGAGCCTCCACTGGACATGACCAGAGCCTCCACTGGTCATGACCAGAGCCTCCACTGGACATGACCAGAGGTCCACTGGACATGACCAGAGGTCCACTGGACATGACCAGAGGTCCACTGGTCATGACCAGAGCCTCCACTGGACATGACCAGAGCCTCCACTGGACATGACCAGAGCCTCCACTGGTCCTGACCAGAGCCTCCACTGGACATGACCAGAGCCTCCACTGCACATGACCAGAGCCTCCACTGGACATGACCAGAGCCTCCACTGGACATGACCAGAGGTCCACTGGTCATGACCAGAGCCTCCACTGGTCATGACCAGAGCCTCCACTGGACATGACCAGAGCCTCCACTGGACATGACCAGAGCCTCCACTGGTCATGACCAGAGCCTCCACTGGTCATGACCAGAGCCTCCACTGGACATGACCAGAGCCTCCACTGCACATGACCAGAGCCTCCACTGGTCATGACCAGAGCCTCCACTGGACATGACCAGAGCCTCCACTGGACATGACCAGAGCCTCCACTGGTCATGACCAGAGCCTCCACTGGTCATGACCAGAGCCTCCACTGGACATGACCAGAGCCTCCACTGGTCCTGACCAGAGCCTCCACTGGACATGACCAGAGCCTCCACTGGACATGACCAGAGCCTCCACTGGACATGACCAGAGCCTCCACTGGACATGACCAGAGCCTCCACTGGACATGACCAGAGCCTCCACTGGTCATGACCAGAGCCTCCACTGGACATGACCAGACGTGTCCAGTGGACACATGAAACCACACATTGTCCCCAGAGACACCAGCCGACGGCCTCATGAAGCAGCATCGAGAGGCATCTCTGCCTGCTCCTTGTCCTGTGGTGAGACCACCGCTGGACAAGGGTGTGATGGAGGTGACAGGGACGTTGAACTGGATCACAGAGAAACGGTCCTTAATAAAGGAAGCCGAGCCTTATTATTCGTCTGATTACTCTTCGATGTTTCAGAACTGCAGAGAGACCTGTTGGTGGATCCGGACTGTACCGGATCCCTGCCAGATCCTTTCCCTCCGTACCACCGTGAGCCCAGCTACTTTGAGATCCCCACTAAGGACTCCCAGCGGCCGAAGACCTCGGGGGCGGAGCTTCACGAGATCCCCACCAAGGACACGGACACACCACGAGCCCCGCCCCCCCCGACGCCGCCCGCCGTTCAGAGCCACGCCTCCTTCACCATCGAGTTCGACGACTGCATGCCCGGCAAGATCAAGATCAAAGATCACGTCACCAAGTTCTCCACCCGCCAGAGGAAGCAGCCGGCTCCACCCGACACCCCCGTCGCCGCCACGCCGACAGACGTGATGTCGGCCGAGAGCAAGGTGGCCGACTGGCTGGTCCACAGCGGCGTGGGCGCGATGGGGAGGCGCCCGCCGAGCGAAGACGCCTCCAGCACCAAGAGCGACCTCGCCGTCAGCGCCAAGACGCTCAGAGGTCAGTCGGCGCCTCCGGGGTTAACGAGGCGGCGCGACTAACCGCGTTCTCTCGTCCTCAGGTCACCGTCATGACGATGGAACCCAGAGCGACTCAGAGGACCCGCTTCTCCAAGGGGGGAGGAGTCACCACTCCATCCAATCGGAGCAGTCCGAGGCGTCGCAGCGGACGATCCGATCGGGGCCGCCTCCGGTATCGCGTTCCTCTCCACCCGGATCGGCCCCTGAGCGACCTCTGTCCCAGAGTCCTGCTCAGGACCGGTCCCCCGAGCACCTCCCCCAGCAGGCCTTCATCATCGAGTTCTTCGACGACAACCCGCGCAAAAAGCGCTCGCAGTCCTTCACGCACAACCCCGCCCACGCCGACTCGTACTCCGCCCTGAAGGCCAAGCTGGAGCGCCGGAAAGGCGGCGAGAGGCCGGCGTCCGTGCACGGCCACATCCCTCCCACCCAGCAGGTGACGGTTCCCCTGAAGGGTCAAGGCCAGGGTGGCCCCCAGAGATCCAGCTCTCTGAAGAGGGAGAAGACCGATGGGGGTGTGGCCTCCTCTGGTTCCTCTCCTCGCTCCTCCTCGGTTATCGCCAGCAGACCCTTCGGCAGTGTCGGGAAGAAGTCCAAGCTCGCCCAGGAGTTCGCTGCTGAATTCCTGAAGGATTCTGTTGGACGAGATTCTTCCCCAACGAGGGACAAGATGTCCCCTCCCCCGATGCCAGTGATGGCGTCGCCGCCTCGTGCAAGAATGCCTTCCCCCCAAGAATCCCCGGCACCTTCCTCAGTCTCCTATCCCACTTCCCCCTTGCCGCCTCCAGTCATGTCAAAGTCCTCCACCCCCCCCCATGCTGCTGTCCAGAGCGCTTCTCCGGCCCACTCCTCAGGGCCTCCCATGGCCCCCATGCTGCCCCAGGGCATCCGGGCAGAAGACCCCAAAGCTTCCCAGAGGATGATGAGGAACGAGGAGGACGACAGCCTGAGCGATGCGGGGACCTACACCATCGAGACCGAGTCGCAGGACCAGGAGGTGGAGGAAGCTCGCAACATGATCGACCAGGTGAAGCCCAGTGGTTGTCTTCTGAAGCAGCTCCCGATGTCACCGGGTCAGCTCTGACCGGTTCTCCTGTAGTCCTGTTGTAACGTCAGTCCAGACGTCCCTCTGGTCTGGTCTCTGTTGGGGGTCGCGGTAAAGACTTTTTTTGTATCATAATATCCAAATAAGTGACAAACCTGTACATTTATACTTCCCCTTCTCCAAATGGTCAGTCCACAATGGTCAATATAAACATGGTTTGAACTGCAGAAAAGGAGAAATACAAATATGTTCATGTGAGGTGCTTCAATAGAAAGTGTTCTAAAGGCTTCAGGGATGCATGACACCTCTTGTCCTTCTGGCTCCTTCCTGTTGCCGTGACCCTGCCCCCGGCCTCATGCATGCCCTGTGCTCTGACAGGTGTTTGGTGTCCTCGACTCTCCAGAGTACAGTGGTGTGAACACAGGAGTGTATAGACCTGTAATAAATGATGGCAAGGATGAGCAAGCTAACCTGCCTAGCGATGGTAGCACTGTGGACCCATTGCATGGCTTTATCCCAGCTGCTATCAGCGGCCCCCCAACAGGCCCCATACAGGTAAAGAACAAACTGAATCACAACCTGGAACAACACGTGTGTAGCATGTTCTGATCCCAGTGCATGACTCGAGTGTCGTCCTTCCCTCAGATTCTCCCGGTACATCATCCACACTGTCGAGTCTTTGGCCGTATGTTTCTACCGTCCGGTCAAGCTCATCATGTGTTTGGTTTTCTAGGTTCCATCTGCTCAGGCGGGTCTGGAAGGACCCAAGTGGGTTTCCCGTTGGGCCAGTCTGGCAGACAGCTATGCGGACCCTGGATCCACGCCGCCTCAAGGGGAATGTCTGGAAGGTGCCGTTTTATTTGTCTGTGCATCAGAAGACGATATCGACGTGATTTGTTAAGAGTTGGGTATCAAACCCCGTTTCTACCTGCTATTAACCTGAGAGCCATATCCAAAACTATTATGTTAGACTCATTCTAATATTGAGACCAGAAAAGTTGAACCCCGCCCTGGTGCAAGGTGACAATAACACAGAGCTTTAAAAGCACTTCTGACATGGTCCATGTTAGAAAGCAGACCATGTGGACCCCAATGATCTAGTTTTAGTGGGGGCACATTAGTTGAGGATTGGGCCTTGAAACGTTGATTATTAAAAATATAATACAATGTGTATATATGCAACATTTTACTTGAATAACTGTTTCTGTAGATTTGCGCTTCATCAGCCGGTCAATGGGAAATTACAGCTACGATAACTCTGAGTCGGAGTCCAGCCACAGCTCCAGGACAAGAAGGCTGCTTCCCCAGGTGCCTGTAGAGAAGCTGGATCGTGTTCCCCCAAGCATTCTGATCCGCCATGAGCCGTACCAAGTCCAAGAAGCTGTGGACAGAGTCGCCGTCCCTCACCGGCCACAGGACTGCACCCAGCGCCTGTCGGTTCAGGATGATGTGGACCCAGATAGCCTCAGTGACGCCAGCCGCTCGGATGACGGGCCTGTTCTGCAGAACACAAAGAAGAATCGAGCCAGGACCGGATCTGTGTCTCCAGGGCCCGCTGGTCCTCTGTTCAAGGGTCCAGAGAAAGTGTCTCCCTCCTCCAAATCCACCTCCTTCTACATCGGTTCTGAAGACAGTCCAGGCAAACCTGACCAAGCCCGTAGCCTGGTCCAGTCTGAGAGGTCCCGCGACCCCCCGGCAAAACCCCCCCCCACCACCATCCTGATCCGACACCTGAGTGGACATGAACCCAGGAAAACCGGAATCAAAGCCAACAGCTCTGCTCCAAACCTCCAAACACAGGACAAGGATTATATCCCCACTAAAGACAGCTGCATTTCATACATCGTCCGGCAGGAGAGCTTCACCAAAGCCCAGTCCAGCGACACCGTCCAGATGAAGAAGCTTCCCCACATCTTCAGCCACCCGTCCATCAGAGATATGGAGCAGAGGAGGGAGACCATCAAGGACCCACAGTCCTTCCTTCAGGAGGCCGAGGGAACTATGTCCTCTCTGGACTCCAAGTTCCCCTCGTCCGGCTCCGGTCGTAGCTCAAAGAAAGGAGGCTCCTCCACCCACATGGACGACTCTCTCTCTGGTGAGTCGGATGTGGACACAGAGTCCACCGTGAGCCAGGTGAGTAGTAAGAACGTTCCAATCAGCTCTGCTTCCAAAAAGCGTCCTGCCATCAGCAGCCTCCAAAAGGAAAAGTCCTCTTTCAGCCCCGCCGTCCAACAGAAGGGACGGCAGCTTTCAGCCCGTGAACGTCTCTCTGAGAAACGCCGAAACCAGACGACGACGGACACATCGAGCAAGGCAGAGGCAGCGAAGCGCTTCCAGATGCGCCGCAGTGCAGGAAACCGCGGATCTCTGTATCTGTCAGAGGGCAAGCAGGGTTCTGGTCCGCACAGGACCGAAACAACACTATCTGACCATGAGATGTCCCGTCCGTCCAGCCGCAGCAAGAAACTCATCATTCAGAAAGAAGACAATGGAAAGTCGCCCAAGACGGCAACACATCAGATTTTGATGCGGTCCAACAGCCTGTCGGCACCGCGGCCGACTCGGGCCTCCATGCTCCGCCGAGCACGCCTGGGTGAGACTTCGGATAATGAAGGTGCTGAGACTGACCGGGGTTCCCAGAATTCGGACCATACCACCGCACCCTCCAAAGCGTCCGCCGATGGGAAGAAGCTGTCCAGGCTGGACATCCTCGCGATGCCCAGGAAGAGAACCGGCTCCTTCACGACTCCCAGTGACACCGAGACGTCCTCCACGGGCCGCTCTGGCGTCTCCAATCGCAACTCTGAGTCCGTCATCACCGCCCGGAAGACATCTGGGGGCGACGCCCGCCAGGCAGCTAGCAAAGCAGGTGGAGCTTTGGGGAAGCAGGTGCTGACCCGTACCCGGTCCAGCGGAGCCAAGTACCCCACCGCCAGTGAGTCCTGGCGAGAGTTTTATACTGTCGACATTCCTCATCTTTTCTGGTCATTTCTTGTCACTGCTCCTTCTCTTCATATCTGCGTCGGCATGTCTTGAGTTCCTCTTAACATCTGTCCGATGTCATTTCTGATGAGGAAAAAATTAAACTTAGTCTTACAAAATATATGAAATATTATTTAACATACAATGACGATGATCATGATTAAATTAAATATCAAAAATTGTCATTCAATCTCGGGAACATTTAAAGTATTTTGATGCAGTAAATTGACAAACTCTTTCACGACTACATGACAGACATGAAGACAATCTGGCCTTTTACTGTTTCTATCCCTGCTGCTGTTGCCATGGAAACACAGCTCACCAGCATCGGTCCGTGCCGTCTCCATCATGTTTCAAATAAAGATGCGACTCCACGCATAATCCCGGAATCACAGAACACGTCAAAGCAATGTTAGGACGTTGTAGTTGTACTGAATTCTCATGACGATCATGATTTAATCTTTTGAATTAATCACAAATGCAGAAAGTGTGTTTCCAGCTCCCCCAAACAGACCTGAGAACGGTTGAGCTTCTTCTGTAAAATGAACACAAATCTAAATATTTCCAGGTTCCCGTTGCAGACAGAAGGGCTCAGACTTCTCTTCATCCTCTGAGGAAGAATACGAGGCAAGTGTAGGGAACGCCAAAGCCAAGCGCTCCTCCCATCCCTCCACTTCCTCCCAGACGCCACGCCACCGGATGGCTGCCACCCGATCCAAGTCTGTCTCCCTGGAGATGGAGGAGGGCGAGGACCAGAGCGAGGTCGACCCATATCAAAACTGGTCCACGCACAGCGTGGAGATTGCCAAGTAAAAACAACAATGACCTCGATGTTCAATTAAAACTGTCGTTCTTTCCCGGCACAGCCAAACCTTCATGTCTGTGTTTCCTCGGCAGGCTAAGCCAGGACCTGGCCAAAGATCTGGCCATCCTGGCAAAGGAAATCCATGATGTGGCTGGGGACGGAGACTCGCCAAGCTGCGACATGGGCACCACCACCTCGCCCAGTTCTCTGCCAAACACACCGGCCTCCACCATCTCTACCAGGGAGGAGGTGGGCAACGCTGCACGGAAGAAACACAAACACAAACACCACAACCACCACCACAACCACCACCACCACAACCACCATCACCACAACCACAACCACCACCACCACCACCACAACCACCACCACCACAACCACCATCACCACAACCACAACCACCACCACCACCACAACCACCACAACCACCACCACAACCACCACAACCACCACCACCACCACCACCACCACAACCACCACCAACCACCACCACCACCACAACCACCACAACCACCACAACCACCACTACCACCATCACCACCACCACCACCATCACCACAACCACCACCACCACCATCACCACAACCACCCACCACCACCACCACCACCACAACAACCACCACAACCACAACCACCACCACAACCACCACCACCACAACCACCATCACCACCACCACCACCACAACCACCACCACCACCACCACAACCACCACCACCACCACCATCACCACAACCACAACCACCACCACCACAACCACCACCACCACAACCACCACCATCACCACCACCACCATCACCACAACCACAACCACCACCACCACCACCATCACCACCACCACCATCACCACAACCACCACCACCACCACCACAACCACCACCACCACCACCACCACCACCACCATCACCACAACCACAACCACCACCACCACAACCACCACCACCACCACCACAACCACCACCACCACCACCACCACCACCACAACCACAACCACCACCACAACCACCACAACCACAACCACCACCACCACAACCACCACCACCACCACCACCACCACCACCACCACAACCACCACCACCACAACCACCACAACCACAACAACCACCACCACCACCACAACCACCACCACCACCACAACCACCACCACCACAACCACCACAACCACCACAACCACCACCACCACCACCACAACCACCACCACCACCACCACCACAACCACCACCACCACCACCACCACCACAACCACCACAACCACAACAACCACCACCACCACCACAACCACCATCACCAGCACCACAACCACCACCACCACCACCACAACCACAACCACCACAACCACAACCACCACCACAACCACAACCACCATCACCACAACCACACCACCAACCACCACCACCACAAATCCACCACCACCACCACCACCACAACCACCACAACCACCACAACCACCACCACCACAACCACAACCACCACCACCACAACCACCACCACCACCACCACCACCACTACCACCACTAGCACCACAACCACAACCACCACCACCACCAGAAACACAACCAGAAACCACAACAACCACCACCACCACCACAACCACCACCACCACCACCACAACCACCACCACCACAACCACCACCACCACAACCACCACAACAACCACCACCACAACCACCACCACCACCACCACAACCACCACAACCACCACAACCACAACCACCACCACCACCACCACCACAACCACCACCACAACCACCACCACCACCACCACCACCACAACCACCACCACCACAACCACCACAACCACCACCACCACCACCACAACCACAACCACCACCATCACCACAACCACCACAACCACCACCACCACCACCACCACAACCACCACCACCACCACCACCACAACCACCACCACCACCACCACCACCACCACCACCACCACAACCACCACCACCACAACCACCACCACCACCACCACAACCACCACCACCACCACCACCACAACCACAACCACCACAACCACCACCACAACCACCACCACAACCACAACCACCACCACCACAACCACCACAACCACCACAACCACCACCACCACCACCACAAACCACCACCACCACCACCACAACCACCACAACCACCACAACCACCACCACAACCACTACAACTACCACCACCACCACAACCACCACCACCACCACCACCACCACAACCACCACCACCACCACAACCACCACCACCACCACCACAACCACCACCACCACCACCACAACCACCACCACCACAACCACCACCACCACCACCACCACCACAACCACCACCACCACAACCACCACAACGACCACAACCACCACAACCACCACCACCACAACCACCACCACAACCACCACAACCACCACCACCACCACCACCACCACAACCACCACAACCACCACAACCACCACAACCACCACCACCACCACCACCACAACCACCACAACCACAACCACCACAACCACCACAACCACCACCACCACCACAACCACCACAACCACCACCACCACAACCACCACCACCACAACCACCACCACCACCACCACAACCACCACAACCACCACCACAACAACCACCACCACCACAACCACAACCACAACCACCACCACCACCACCACAACCACCACAACCACAACCACCACCACCACCACCACCACCACAACCACCACAACCACCACAACCACAAACACCACCACCACCACAACCACCACCACCACCACAACCACCACCACCACAACCACCACCACAACCACCACCACCACCACCACCACCACAACCACCACCACCACAACCACCACCACCACCACCACAACCACCACCACCACCACCACCACAACCACCACCACCACCACAACCACCACAACCACCACCACCACCACCACCACCACAACCACCACCACCACCACCACCACCACAACCACCACCACCACCACAACCACCACAACCACAACCACCACCACCACCACAACCACCACAACCACCACCACAACCACCACAACCACCACCACCACCACAACCACCACCACCACAACCACCACCACCACCACCACAACCACCACCACCACCACCACCACAACCACCACCACAACCACCACAACCACAACCACCACCACCACCACCACCACAACCACCACCACCACAACCACCACCACCACCACCACAACCACCACCACCACCACAACCACCACAACCACCACCACCACAACCACCATCACCACAACCACCACCACCACAACCACAACCACCACCACAACCACCACCACAACCACCACCACCACAACCACAACCACCACCACAACCACCACAACCACCACAACCACCACAACCACCACCACCACCACCACCACCACAACCACCACCACCACCACCACAACCACCACCACCACAACCACCACCACCACCACCACCACTACCACCACCACAACCACCACCACTACCACAACCACCACCACAAACACAACCACAACCACCACCACCACCACCACAACCACCACCACCACAACCACCACCACAAACACAACCACCACCACAACCACCACCACAAACACAACCACCACCACAAACACAACCACAACCACCACCACAAACACAACCACCACCACCACAAACACAACCACCACCACAAACACAACCACCACAACCACCACCACCACAACCACCACCACCATCACCACCACAACCACCACCACAACCACAACCACCACCACCACCACCACCACAACCACAACAACCACCACCACCATCACCACCACCACAACCACCACCACCACAACCACAACCACCACAACCACCACCACCACCACCACCACAACCACCACAACCACCACCACCACCACAACAACCACCACCACTACAACCACAACCACCACCACAACCACCACCACCATCACCAGCACCACCAACACAACCACCACCACAACCACAACCACCATCACCACAACCACCACCACCACAACCACCACCACCACAACCACCACCACCACCACCACCACCACCATCACCACAACCACAACCACCACCACCACAACCACCATCACCACAACCACCACCACCACAACCACCACAACCACCACCACAACCACCACAACCACCACAACCACCACAACCATCACCACAACCACAACCACCACCACACCACAACCACCACCACCACCACAACCACCACCACCACCACCACCACAACCACCACCACCACCACAACCACCACCACCACCACAACCACAACCACCACCACAACCACCATCACCACAACCACCACCATCACCACAACCACAACCACCACCACAACCACAACCACCACCACCACCACAACCACCACCACAACCACCACCACCATCACCACAACCACCACCACAACCACTACCACCACCACAACCACCACCACCACCACCACAACCACAACCACCACCACCACCACAACCACCACAACCACAACCACAACCACCACCACCACAACCAATACATAACCACCACAACCACCACCACAACCACCACCACAAACACAACCACCACAACCACCACAACCACAACCACCACCACAACCACAACCACAACAACCACCACAACCACCGCCACAACCACCACCACAACAACCACCACCACCACCACCACCACCACCACAACCACAACCACCACAACCACAACCACCACCACAACCACAACCACAACAACCACCACAACCACCGCCACAACCACCACCACAACCTACACACCACCACCACCACCACCACCACAACCACAACCACCACCAAACCACCACCACACACCACCACACCAACCACCACCACCACAACCACCACCACAACCACAACCACCACCACCACAACCACCACAACCACCACAACCACCACCACCACAACCACCACAACCACCACCACCACAACCACCACCACCACCACCACAACCATCACCACCATCACCACTACCATGACCACTACCACAACCACCACCAGCACCACCACAACCACCACAACCACCACCACACACCACAACCACCACCACCACCACCACCCAACCAACCCACACCCACCACCACCACAACCACCACCACCACCACCACAACCACCACCACCACCACAACCACAACCACAACCACCACAACCACCACCACCACAACCACCATCACCACAACCACAACCACCACCACAACCACAACCACCACCATCACCACAACCACAACCACCACCACCACCACAACCACCACCACCACCACCACCACAACCACCACCACCACCACCACCATCACCACAACCACCACCACAACCACCACAACCACAACCACCACAACCACTACCACCACTACAACCACCACCACTACCACAAACACAACCACCACCACCACAACCATCACCACCACAACCACAACCACCACCACAACCACCACAACCACAACCACCACAACCACCACAACCACCACCACCACAACCACCACAACCACCACAACCACAACCACCACCACAACCACCACAACCACCACAACCACAACCACCACAACCACCACCACCACCACAACCACCACCACCACAACCACCACCACCACAACCACAACCACCACCACAACCACAACCACAACCACCACCACAACCACCACAACCACAACCAACCACCATCACCACAACCACCACCACCACAACCACCACAACCACAACCACCACCACAACCACAACCGCAACCACCACACCCACAACCACAACAACCACCACCACCACCACCACCACAACCCCAACAACCACCACCACCACAACCAATAACCACCACCACAACCACCAACAACCACAAACCACCACAACCACCACCACAACCACCACCACCACCACCACCATCACTTAACCACAACCACCACCACCACCACCACCACCACCACAACCACCAACAACCACCACAACCACCACCACCACAACCACCACCACAACCACCACAACTACCACATCACCACCACCACCACCACCACCACCACAACCACCACCATAACCACCACAACCACAACAACCACACCATAACCACCACCACCACCATAACCACCACCACAACCCACCACCAACCAACCACCACAACCACAACCACCACAACCACACCACAACCACCAACCACCACCACCACCAATAACCACCAATAACCACCACCACCACCACAACCAATAACCACAACCAACACCAATAACCACCACCACCATCACCACAACCACAACACCACAACCACCACAACCACCACCACCACAACCACCACAACCACCACCACCACAACAACCACCACCACCACCACCACCACAACCCCAACAACCACTACAACTACCACCACCACAACCACGACTACAACCACTACAACTACCACTACAACCACCACCACCACAACCACCACAACCACCACAACGACCACAACCACAACAACCACTACAACCACAACCACCACAACCACAATAACCACCACTACAACCACCACAACAAGATGAGGTTACCAAAGAAAGTTAGATTGTTTTATGTTGTACCCACGTTTAATGTTTAACAACTGGCATCTGAAGACAACTGATCCCGATCAGCATCAGATATCTAAACAGTCACTAACAGTGTGCTGCTGTTCTACGTCTTCTCAGTTTAAATGGTTAGAAAAACATGTTGGCCTCTTTTTTTCGTTCAGACTATCATCTCTCTGATATTCAAAACATCGAAGTGTGCCGTGAGGAAACACTTTTCTGCGGTTAGTTCCAGGTTGCAGGATGATTGTCTGGAGCTTCTTCATGCTTTGGATTCTCATGATGCATTTCTCTGTTGTGCTGCTCAGAGGCCATCCTCTCCATACCTCTGTGGTGTCTTATTCTGACTCATTACTGCTCCTGCAGTGTGGTTGGTTCCCCTCCATCATGCCCCTCCCGTCACTAAACACTCCCCTCTCCAGTGTTGGACTTTTCTTATGTTTGTCTGATTGAGTGGTTTGGTATGAAAGTGTATTAATCACAAAACCACTGAGTGAACTCAGAACAAATCCAAGCTGGACTCAGTCTACAGGATCAGGGTGTAGTGGTATGACAACCCAACCCAAACCTACAGGGCTGTACCCAACAAAGCTCTACCCAACCAGATACTACCCAACCAAACACTAACCAACCGGACACTACCCAACCAGGCTCTACCCAACCAGACACTACTCAACCAGATACTACCCAACAATACCAAACCAGACACAACCCAACTAGACACTAACCAACCAAACACTAACCAACCGGACACTAATGTCCACACTCTACCCAACCGAACACTACCCAACCAGGCACTACCGAACCGGACAATACCCAACCAGACACTAACGTCCACACTCTACCCAACCGGACACTACCCAACCGGACACTACCCAACCAAGCTCTACCCAACCAGATACTACCCAACCAGACACAAACCAACCAGACACTAATGTCCACACTCTACCCAACTGGACACTACCCAACTAGACACTACCCAACCGGACACTACCCAACCAGACACTACCCAACCAGACACTACCCAACCAGACATTAACGTCCACACTCTACCCAACTGGACACTACCCAACCGGACACTACCCAACCAGACACTACCCAACCAGACACTACCCAACCAGACACTAATTTGTCCACACTCTACCCAACCGGACACTACCCAACCAGACACTACCCAACCAGACACTACCCAACCAGACACTAACGTCCATCACCCAACTGGACACTACCCAACCAGACACTACCGAACCAGACTCTACCCAACCAGATACTACCCAACCAGACACAAACCAACCAGACACTAACGTCCACACTCTACCCAACCAGACACTACCCAACCAGGCACTACCGAACCGGACAATACCCAACCGGACACTACCAACTGACACTACCCAACCAGACACTATCCAACCAAACTCTACCCAACCGGACATAACCCAACCGGACACTACCCAACCAGGCACTACCCAACCGGACACTACCCAACCGGACACTACCCAACCAGACACTATCCAACTCTAGACACTAACCTTCACACTCAGATACTACCCAACCAGACACAAACCAACCAGACACTACCCAACCACACTCTACTACCAACCAGACACTACCCAACCAGACACTACCCAACCAGACTCTAGGCAACCAGACACTACCCAACCAGACACTAACCAACACACTACCCAACTGGCTACCCAACCGGACACTCAAACCAGACACTACCCAACCAGACACTACCCAAATACTACCCAACCAGACACAAACCAACCAGACACTAACGTCCACACTCTACCCAACTGACACTACCCACCCAACCAGGCACTACCGAACCAGACTCTACCCAACCAGATACTACCCAACCAGACACTAACCAACCAGACACTACAACCACACTCTACCCAACTGGACACTACCCAACCGGACACTACCCAACCAGACACTACCCAACCAGACACTACCCAACGAGACACTACCGCCACTCACCAACCACACTCTACCCAACCTGACTCGACCCAACCAGGCACTACCGAACCAGACTACCCAACCAGATACTACCCAACCAGACACAAACCAACCAGACACTACCCAACTCTACCCAACCAGACACTACCCAACCAGGCACTACCGAACCGGACAATACCCAACCGGACACTACCCAACCAGACACTATCCAACCAAACTCTACCCAACCAGGCACTACCCAACCGGACACTACCCAACCGGACACTACCCAACCAGACACTATCCAACCAAACTCTACCCAACCGGACATAACCCAACCGGACACGACCCAACCAGACACAACCCAACCAGACTCTACCCAACCTGACAATACCCAACGAGAAACTACCCAACGAGACACTTCCCAACCACACTCTACCCAGCCAGACTCTACCCAACCAGACACTACCCAACCACACTCTACCCAACTAGACACTACCCAACCAGACACTACCCAACCAGACACTACCCAACCAGATACTACCCAACCAGACACTAACGTCCACACTACCCAACTGGACACTACCCAACCGGACACTACCCAACCAGACACTACCCAACCAGACACTACCCAACCAGATACTACCCAACCAGACACAAACCAACCAGACACTAACGTCCACACTCTACCCAACTGGACACTACCCAACCGGACACTACCCAACCAGACACTACCCAACCAGACACTACCCAACCAGATACTACCCAACCAGACACAAACCAACCAGACACTAACGTCCACACTCTACCCAACCGGACACTACCCAACCGGACACTACCCAACCAGACACTACCCAACCAGACACTACCCAACGAGACACTACCCAACCACACTCTACCCAACCACACTCTACCCAACCTGACTCGACCCAACCAGGCACTACCGAACCAGACTCTACCCAACCAGATACTACCCAACCAGACACAAACCAACCAGACACTAACGTCCACACTCTACCCAACCAGACACTACCCAACCAGGCACTACCGAACCGGACAATACCCAACCGGACACTACCCAACCAGACACTATCCAACCAAACTCTACTACCGAACCGGACATAACCCAACCGGACACTACCCAACCAGACACTATCCAACCAAACTCTACCCAACCTGACAATACCCAACGAGACACTACCCAACCAGACACTCTTCCCAACCACACTCAGCACCCAACCAGACTACACCAACCAGACACTACCCAACCACACTCTACCGAACCACACTCTACCCAACCAGACTCTACCCAACCAGACTCTACCCAACCAGACTCTACCCAACCAGACACTACCCAACCAGACTCTACCCAACCAGATACTACCAAACCACACTCTACCCAACCAGACTCTACCCAACCAGACACTACCAAACCACACTCTACCCAACCAGACACTACCCAACCACACTCTACCCAACCTGACAATACCCAACGAGAAACTACCCAACCAGACACTTCCCAACCACACTCTACCCAACCAGACTCTACCCAACCAGACTCTACCCAACCAGACTCTACCCAACCAGACACTACCCAACCAGACTCTACCCAACCAGACTCTACCCAACCACACTCTACCCAACCAGACACTACCCAACCAGACTCTACCCAACCAGACTCTACCCAACCAGACTCTACCCAACCAGACACTACCCAACCAGACTCTACCCAACCAGACACTACCCAACCACACTCTACCCAACCAGACTCAACCCAACCAGACACTACCCAACCAGACTCTACCCAACCAGACTCTACCCAACCAGACACTACCCAACCAGACTCTACCCAACCAGACTCTACCCAACCAGACTCTACCCAACCACACTCTACCCAAGCCAAACACTACCCAACTACTACTCTACTCTGCTCTACTCTATTTGACTTTACTCTGTTCTACTGTACTCTACTAGACTCTCATCTATTCTACTCTATTCTGATTTGCTCTCCTCTCCACTCCTCTACTTTACCACACACTGTATTCCAGCAGTACTACACCTCCCTGCATACACCGCTGCCCTCCACCATCGCAGCTGCATGTTGACTTGGTGCATGCGCTCACGGAGCACCGCCTTCATGGCCGGCTGCTCGCTGGTTCAATAACCAATAATCAGTGGTTGGATCACCGAAGCCAGACTCCCTTTACTCTCTTTCCAGCTGGTCCAACATATCCCTGAGGCCAGTTTAAACTACCAGAAGGTTCCTCCAGGTTCTGCTGTCGTCTCGGACCTGGACGCAAACATGAATGAGCCGGAGCCCGGTTCTAAGCAACGCCGTCCGTGGAACCGCGAAGAGGTCACTGTCGAATCCCACTGAGGCTACGTTCACAATGCAGCTCAGCGTTTGTTTTAATGTGCATGTTTTTCAGTGTATAGATTATTACGCAATAGAACTTTACAAACTTAAATCACACTTGACTTCCTAACAGCTCAAATGTTGTCAGCTAGCTAGCTTCTACGCTGTAGTCTGGCTCGTCTGCACCACATGATGTGAGTTACAGACATGTTAGTGGAGCTTCACATGCACAGTGTGTCCACAGGGTGATGCCAGAGGAACATCTAGAGGGAGCAGCAAACAGACAGCTGATACAAATAAATTCAAATAACAACAATTTCCTGAGCTTGCAGTGTGAACAGTTCTTAAATTCATCAAACTTTGCTGCAGTTAGTTTCGGTATGCTGGGAAATCCGGATGTAAACTGCTGTTGATGTCAGAGTTGATGTTGCGTTTCAGACTTATCCGGTTCCTTTTTGTCTCTGAATGAACTCTGGCAGGTGATTCTGGACAACCTGATGCTGAATCCAGTGTCTCAGCTGTCTCAGGCCATCCGGGAGAACACGGAGCAGCTGGCCGAAAAAATGAAGTAAGGGTCCAGGTCCAGTCTTTGGGAGGTTCAGTTTGCATTTGGAGCTCCAGGTCTAGGGAAGGGTCCATTTAATCTACAGGAAGTGGCCCGCTGTGGTTTTGTCTTGCGTTGGTTGTGACCCTGCAGTGTGTTCTCAGGGTTCTGTTCCAGAACAAGGCCGAGGTCTGGGAGGAGATCGAGGCCAAGATCAACGCTGAGAACGAAGTCCCCATCCTGAAAACCTCCAACAAGGTTCTTCTGTAAACTCTGAAACTATGATGAGTAACTGTGGATCTGATGTGA
>NC_079399.1:553495-618495 GCF_029220125.1 Pseudoliparis swirei | reverse complement strand
TACAAATTTGTCTCGGAGTGCTTTACAATCTGTACACATAGACATCCCTGCCCCAAAACCTCACATCGGACCAGGAAAAACTCCCAAATAACCCTTCAGGGGGAAAAAAAGGGAAGAAACCTGGAGGAGAGCAACAGAGGAGGATCCCTCTCCTAGGATGGACAGAACAATAGATGTCATGTGACCAGAAGGACAGATTTAGAGTTAAAATACATTCAATGAATATGACAGAGTGGATGAATAGTTCATAGTAGGCATATTCCACGATGGAGACCTCCACGATCCATCAGGCAGATGGCGGTGGGGAGGAGGAGTGGGCGGAGTCTCAACAGTGGGCGGAGTCTCAACAGGACAGTGGCGCAGTCAGGAGCAGGAATTCCACGACCCAGA
This sequence comes from Pseudoliparis swirei, assembly GCF_029220125.1. Taxonomy (NCBI): domain Eukaryota; kingdom Metazoa; phylum Chordata; class Actinopteri; order Perciformes; family Liparidae; genus Pseudoliparis; species Pseudoliparis swirei. The sequence goes on along the minus strand of NC_079399.1, from coordinate 618,105 downwards.
CCTCGATGATCCATCAGCAGATAGGATCTATGTCGTCTCATAGGGTCCGGCGACCCCATGAGACGTGAAGTCACAAGGACTCCGGGAGAAAGCAGAGTTAGTAACGTGTGATTGAGAGATGAACATTCATCCCTAAGGAGAGAAAAAGAGGAGATAGGTACTCAGTGCATCCTAAACGTCCCCCGCAGCTATAAGCCTATAGCAAGATATCAAGGGGCTGGACCAGGTGAACCTGATTCAGCCCTAACTATAAGCTCTGTCAAAGAGGAAGGTCTTAAGTCTACTCTAAACGAGGTGACTGTGTCTGCCTCCCGGACTGAAATTGGAAGCTGGTTCCATAAAAGAGGAGCTTGATAACCAAAGGCTCTGGCTCCCATTCTACTTTTAAGACTCTAGGAACTACAAGTAGTCCCGCATTTAGTGAGCGAGCTCTAGTGGGCAATATGGTACTACAAGCTCCTTAAGATATGATGGTGCATCACCAATCAAGGCTTTGTACGTTAAGAGAAGAATTTTAAAAGTGATTCTTGATTTTACTGGGAGCCAGTGCAGAGCAGCTAGTGCAGGAGTGATGTGATCTCTTTCTAGTTTTAGTGAGAACACGAGCTGCAGCATTCTGGATCAACTGAGGGACCTAAGAGATTTATTAGAGCAGCCTGATAATAAGGAGTTGCAGTAATCCAGTCTCAAGTAACGAACGTGAACCAATTTTTCTGCATCTTTTGAGACAAGATGTGCCTGATTTTCGAAATATTACGCAGATGAAAGAATGCAGTCCTTGAGATTTGCTTTACGTGGGAGTTAAAGGACAAGTCCCGATCAAAGATAACGCCAAGATTCTTTACAGTGGTGTTGGATGCCAGGGCAATGCCGTCTACAGAATCCACATCACCAGATAATTGATCTCTGAGGTGCTCAGGGCCGATTAAAATTACTTCGGTTTTGTCTGAGTTTAACATCAAGAAGTTGCAGGTCATCCATGTTTTTATGTTTTTAAGACATGCTTGAATTTTACCGAGTTGGTTGCTCTCTGGTTTTATCGATAAATATAGTTGAGTATCATCTGCATAACAATGAAAGTTTATGGAGTGTTTCCTGATCATATTGCCCAAAGGAAGCATGTATAAGGTAAATAAAATTGGTCCAAGCACAGAACCTTGTGGAACTCCGTGATTAACGTTGGTGGTTATCGAGGCGTAATCGCTTACAAATACAAACTGAGATCGATCTGATAAGTAGGATTTAAACCAAATTAGTGCCGTGCCTGAAATGCCAATCGACTGCTCCAGTCTCTGTCACAGGATGTCATGGTCAATGGTGTCGAATGCAGCACTAAGGTCTAACAAGACCAGTACAGAGAGGAGTCCTTTATCTGCTGCCATTAAGAGGTCATTTGTAATTTTCACCAGTGCTGTCTCGGTGCTGTGGTGTTTTCTAAATCCTGATTGAAATTTCTCAACAACTATTATGATGTAGAAAGTCACACAACTGATTTGCGACCACTTTCTCAAGGATCTTGGAGAGGAAGGGAGGTTAGAGATCGGTCTGTAGTTAGCCAACACCTCTGGATCCAGAGTGGGCTTCTTCAGGAGAGGTTTAATAACAGCCACCTTGAAGGAGTGTGGTACGTGGCCTGTTAGCAGAGACACATTGATAATATCTAATAGAGAGCCGCCAATTAAAGGCAAAACGTCTTTAAGCAGCCTCACGGGATGGGGTCCAAGAGACAGGTAGACGTGTTCAAGTAGAAACCGTTGAAGATAATTGGTCACGTTGATGGGAGAAAAGCCTCCAAATATACACCAGGGCATACAGCGTTTCAAGGCCATTCCACTTGAGGACAGATTGGCACTGGTTATGGGCAAGAGAATATTAATCTTGTCCCTAATAGTTAAAATCTTTCATTAAAGAAGTTCATAAAGTCATTACCACTAAGGTTTATAGGAATGCTCGGCCCACAGAGCTGTGACTTCTGTCAGCCTGGCTACAGTGCTGAAGAGAAACCTGGGGTTGTTTTTATTTTTCTATTACTGATGAGTAATAGGCTGCTCTGGCATTACGGAGGGCCTTCTTATATGTTTTAAGACCATCTCGCCAAACTAAGCGGGATTCTTCGAGATTAGTTGAACGCCATATGCTGACGCTTGCTTCAGTTCATGGGTCTGAGGGTTATACCAGGAGCAAACCTCCTCTTCCTCACTGTCTTCTTCTTCAGAGGCCATCGAGTCCAGTGTCATTCTCAGAGAGCCTGTGGCACTGTCAACAAGATGATCAATCTGGGACGGACTAAAGTTAGACCAGGAGTCCTCTGTTATATTGAGACGTGGTATCGAATCAAATACAGAAGGAATCGCTTTAAATTTAGCTACAGCACTGTCAGTTAGACATCTGGTGTAGAAACTTTGACTAACGGAGTACACCCGTAGTATAAATTCAAAAGTTATGAGGTTGTGGTCTGACAGAAGAGGATTCTGTGGGAAGACGCTCAAATGCTCAATGTCAACGCCATAAGTAAGAACAAGATCAAGCGTGTGGCCAAAGCTGTGAGTGGTTTATGTACTCTCTGGCAGAAGCCAATCGAGTCCAACAAGGAGATGAATGCAGCACTAAGGCAATCATTATCAACATCCACATGGATATTAAAATCTCCAACAATAATAACTTTATCGGTTTTAAGAACCAAACTAGATATAAATTCTGAGAATTCAGATATAAACTCTGAATATGGACCTGGCCGTACAGAATCACAAATCGAATTGGCTGTAGTGTTTTCCAGGTTGGATGTGAAAGACTAAGAACAAGGCTTTCAAATGAGGTGTAGTGTAATTTTGGTTGAGGATTAATTAATAGGCTCGATTCAAAGATGGTTATTCCACCTCCTCGACCGGTGCCTCGAGGAATGTGAGTATTAATATGACTTGGAGGAGTCGATTCATTCAGGCAGACATATTCTTCATGGCTCAGCCAGGTTTCAGTTAGGCAACATAAATCAATGTGATTATCTGATATTAAATCATTTAGGAACACAGCTTTAGATGACAGAGATCGAATATTTAGGAGACCACATTTAATAAACCTATTTTGTTGCACTGCTGAAATAATGGTGTTAATTTGTATAAGGTTATTGTGTACGACTCCTCTTCTGCTTACTTTTGATTTATTTAATTGAAGTGGCTGGGACAGACACAGTCTCTACTCTAGAGTCATGGGTGGTAACTGCTCGAATGGAAGAGCAGAGAAGGGTGTTAACTACAACTCTGCTCCCGGTTCCTGATCTGAACCCTGGGTTGTCATGGATTAAGTCCGTGATCAACTTGGTCATATTCGCAGAAATGAGACGCGCCCGTCCAACGTGGGATGAATGCCGTCTCCTCATCAGATCAGGCTTTCCCCAGAAAGTCTTCCAGTTGTCTACGTAGCCCACATTATTCGCTGGGCACCACCTCGACAGCCAGCGGTTGAAAGACGACATTCGGCTATACAATTCGTCTGTCTGCAAATTTGGGAGAGGGCCAGAGAAAATTACGGTGTCCAACAATGTCTTGGCATAAGCACACACCGATTCCACATTAATTCGCTGAAGTGAGAACCTCTCTCATTCCCTTCCCCCTATCCACAGACACCTGTGGTTGTTTTCTCCCAGGACCTTTCAACATCTCCATGGCAACGACCATCTTGCGGACTGTGAAATCTGTCTGTTGTGGCCTGGGGGAGGACGACATACCAGACCACGCACACACAAACTTTCAATATACTGATTTGCATTCACTACCCCTCCCCCATCCCACGCCGCTTCCTGCTTACCCCCAGTGTGACCGGACGGGCTGTGGCTGGCAGAACTGGCGCCGACCGCTGGCTGCTTGTCGGTGTTGGTTACCTCCTGCCCACAATGGATGGGCTTAGATCACCCAGTTGTTGGATTACCTCCCTCCCCTTCCTACCGTTGCAAGTCATGTCTAAAATGCATGTGTGCTTATGTGCTAAGGTGTTTTTTCCTGCTCCCACACTGTACCCTCTCGGGCATAGTCGGGGGTTGGTGTTTTCGCCTTCTTCCCTCATGTTATGCTGTCATCCACCCTTCTTAATTTCGATGCTTTTGTACCTGTACTCTGGCAAACGACAAATAAATTCAATCAATCAATCAATCAAAAAATCAATCAATTTGAGTGACTTCCGACCGACGGGCTCGGGCGTCATTACCACCGGCGTGTATTACAATCTGACTGTATCTCCGCTTGTCCTTAGCCAGCAGCTTCAAACAAGACTCCACGTCGCCCGCTCTGGCCCCCGGGAGGCACACGACTCTGGTCCGCGGCTTCGCTATTTTCACGTTCCTGACTAAGAGACTTATAGAGCAGCCTGATAATAAGGAGTTGACTATAGAGACTTATAGAGCAGCCTGATCATAAGGAGTTGACTTAAGAGACTTATAGAGCAGCCTGATAATAAGGAGTTGACCTAAGAGACGTATAGAGCAGACTGATAATAAGGAGTTGACTTAAGAGACTTATAGAGCAGCCTGATAATAAGGAGTTGACCTAAGAGACTTATAGAGCAGCCTGATAATAAGGAGTTGACTTAAGAGACTTATAGAGCAGCCTGATAATTAGGAGTTGACTATAGAGACTTAAAGAGCAGCCTGATAATAAGGAGTTGACTTAAGAGACTTATAGAGCAGCCTGATAATAAGGAGTTGACCTAAGAGACTTATAGAGCAGCCTGATAATGAGGAGTTGACCTAGGAGACTTATAGAGCAGCCTGATAATAAGGAGTTGACTATAGAGACTTATAGAGCAGCCTGATAATAAGGAGTTGACCTAAGAGACTTATAGAGCAGCCTGATAATAAGGAGTTGACTTAAGAGACTTATAGAGCAGCCTGATAATTAGGAGTTGACTATAGAGACTTAAAGAGCAGCCTGATAATAAGGAGTTGACTTAAGAGACTTATAGAGCAGCCTGATAATAAGGAGTTGACCTAAGAGACTTATAGAGCAGCCTGATAATGAGGAGTTGACCTAAGAGACTTATAGAGCAGCCTGATAATAAGGAGTTGACCTAAGAGACTTATAGAGCAGCCTGATAATAAGGAGTTGACCTAAGAGACTTATAGAGCAGCCTGATAATAAGGAGTTGACCTAAGAGACTTATAGAGCAGCCTGATAACAAGGAGTTGACCTAAGAGACTTATAGAGCAGCCTGATAATAAGGAGTTGACTATAGAGACTTATAGAGCAGCCTGATAATAAGGAGTTGACTATAGAGACTTATAGAGCAGCCTGATAATAAGGAGTTGACCCAAGCGACTTATAGAGCAGCCTGATCATAAGGAGTTGACTTAAGAGACTTATAGAGCAGCCTGATAATAAGGAGTTGACTAAGAGACTTAAAGAGCAGCCTGATAATAAGGAGTTGACCTAAGAGACTTATAGAGCAGCCTGATAATAAGGAGTTGACTTAAGAGACTTATAGAGCAGCCTGATAATAAGGAGTTGACTTAAGAGACTTAAAGAGCAGCCTGATAATAAGGAGTTGACTTAAGAGACTTATAGAGCAGCCTGATAACAAGGAGTTGACCTAAGAGACTTATAGAGCAGCCTGATAATAAGGAGTTGACCTAAGAGACTTATAGAGCAGCCTGATAATGAGGAGTTGACTTAAGAGACTTATAGAGCAGCCTGATAATAAGGAATTGACTTAAGAGACTTATAGAGCAGCCTGATAACAAGGAGTTGACCTAAGAGACTTATAGAGCAGCCTGATAATGAGGAGTTGACCTAAGAGACTTATAGAGCAGCCTGATAATAAGGAGTTGACCTAAGAGACTTATAGAGCAGCCTGATAATAAGGAGTTGACCTAAGAGACTTATAGAGCAGCCTGATAATGAGGAGTTGACCTAAGAGACTTATAGAGCAGCCTGATAATAAGGAGTTGACCTAAGAGACTTATAGAGCAGCCTGATAATGAGGAGTTGACTTAAGAGACTTATAGAGCAGCCTGATAATAAGGAGTTGACTTAAGAGACTTATAGAGCAGCCTGATAATAAGGAGTTGACTAAGAGACTTATAGAGCAGCCTGATAACAAGGAGTTGACCTAAGAGACTTATAGAGCAGCCTGATAATAAGGAGTTGACCTAAGAGACTTATAGAGCAGCCTGATAATAAGGAGTTGACTATAGAGACTTATAGAGCAGCCTGATAATAAGGAGTTGACTATAGAGACTTATAGAGCAGCCTGATAATAAGGAGTTGACCTAAGAGACTTATAGAGCAGCCTGATAACAAGGAGTTGACCTAAGAGACTTATAGAGCAGCCTGATAATAAGGAGTTGACCTAAGAGACTTATAGAGCAGCCTGATAATAAGGAGTTGACCTAAGAGACTTATAGAGCAGCCTGATAATAAGGAGTTGACCTAAGAGACTTATAGAGCAGCCTGATAATAAGGAGTTGACTAAGAGACTTATAGAGCAGCCTGATAATTAGGAGTTGACTAAGAGACTTATAGAGCAGCCTGATAATAAGGAGTTGACCTAAGAGACTTATAGAGCAGCCTGATAATAAGGAGTTGACCTAAGAGACTTATAGAGCAGCCTGATAATGAGGAGTTGACCTAAGAGACTTATAGAGCAGCCTGATAATAAGGAGTTGACCTAAGAGACTTATAGAGCAGCCTGATAATAAGGAGTTGACCTAAGAGACTTATAGAGCAGCCTGATAATAAGGAGTTGACCTAAGAGACTTATAGAGCAGCCTGATAATAAGGAGTTGACCTAAGAGACTTATAGAGCAGCCTGATAATAAGGAGTTGACTATAGAGACTTATAGAGCAGCCTGATAATAAGGAGTTGACCTAAGAGACTTATAGAGCAGCCTGATAATAAGGAGTTGACCTAAGAGACTTATAGAGCAGCCTGATAATAAGGAGTTGACCTAAGAGACTTATAGAGCAGCCTGATAATAAGGAGTTGACTAAGAGACTTATAGAGCAGCCTGATAATAAGGAGTTGACCTAAGAGACTTATAGAGCAGCCTGATAATAAGGAGTTGACCTAAGAGACTTATAGAGCAGCCTGATAATAAGGAGTTGACCTAAGAGACTTATAGAGCAGCCTGATAATAAGGAGTTGACCTAAGAGACTTATAGAGCAGCCTGATAATAAGGAGTTGACCTAAGAGACTTATAGAGCAGCCTGATAATGAGGAGTTGACCTAAGAGACTTATAGAGCAGCCTGATAATAAGGAGTTGACTATAGAGACTTATAGAGCAGCCTGATAATAAGGAGTTGACCTAAGAGACTTAAAGAGCAGCCTGATAATAAGGAGTTGACTTAAGAGACTTATAGAGCAGCCTGATAATAAGGAGTTGACCTAAGAGACTTATAGAGCAGCCTGATAATAAGGAGTTGACCTAAGAGACTTATAGAGCAGCCTGATAATGAGGAGTTGACCTAAGAGACTTATAGAGCAGCCTGATAATCAGGAGTTTACTATAGAGACTTATAGAGCAGCCTGATAATAAGGAGTTGACCTAAGAGACTTATAGAGCAGCCTGATAATAAGGAGTTGACCTAAGAGACTTATAGAGCAGCCTGATAATAAGGAGTTGACCTAAGAGACTTAAAGAGCAGCCTGATAATAAGGAGTTGACCTAAGAGACTTATAGAGCAGCCTGATAATGAGGAGTTGACCAAAGAGACTTATAGAGCAGCCTGATAATAAGGAGTTGACCTAAGAGACTTATAGAGCAGCCTGATAATAAGGAGTTGACTTAAGAGACTTATAGAGCAGCCTGATAATTAGGAGTTGACTATAGAGACTTAAAGAGCAGCCTGATAATAAGGAGTTGACCTAAGAGACTTATAGAGCAGCCTGATAATAAGGAGTTGACTTAAGAGACTTATAGAGCAGCCTGATAATAAGGAGTTGACCTAAGAGACTTATAGAGCAGCCTGATAATTAGGAGTTGACTATAGAGACTTATAGAGCAGCCTGATAATAAGGAGTTGACCTAAGAGACTTATAGAGCAGCCTGATAATAAGGAGTTGACTTAAGAGACTTATAGAGCAGCCTGATAATTAGGAGTTGACTATAGAGACTTAAAGAGCAGCCTGATAATAAGGAGTTGACTTAAGAGACTTATAGAGCAGCCTGATAATAAGGAGTTGACCTAAGAGACTTATAGAGCAGCCTGATAATTAGGAGTTGACTATAGAGACTTATAGAGCAGCCTGATAATAAGGAGTTGACCTAAGAGACTTATAGAGCAGCCTGATAATAAGGAGTTGACCTAAGAGACGTATAGAGCAGCCTGATAATGAGGAGTTGACCTAAGATAATTATAGAGCAGCCTGATAATAAGGAGTTGACTATAGAGACTTATAGAGCAGCCTGATAATAAGGAGTTGACCTAAGAGACTTAAAGAGCAGCCTGATAATAAGGAGTTGACTTAAGAGACTTATAGAGCAGCCTGATAATAAGGAGTTGACCTAAGAGACTTATAGAGCAGCCTGATAATGAGGAGTTGACCTAAGAGACTTATAGAGCAGCCTGATAATGAGGAGTTGACCTAAGAGACTTATAGAGCAGCCTGATAATAAGGAGTTGACCTAAGAGACTTATAGAGCAGCCTGATAATAAGGAGTTGACTTAAGAGACTTATAGAGCAGCCTGATAATTAGGAGTTGACTATAGAGACTTAAAGAGCAGCCTGATAATAAGGAGTTGACTATAGAGACTTATAGAGCAGCCTGATAATAAGGAGTTGACCTAAGAGACTTATAGAGCAGCCTGATAATAAGGAGTTGACTTAAGAGACTTATAGAGCAGCCTGATAATTAGGAGTTGACTATAGAGACTTAAAGAGCAGCCTGATAATAAGGAGTTGACCTAAGAGACTTATAGAGCAGCCTGATAATAAGGAGTTGACCTAAGAGACTTATAGAGCAGCCTGATAATTAGGAGTTGACTATAGAGACTTATAGAGCAGCCTGATAAAAAGGAGTTGACTTAAGAGACTTATAGAGCAGCCTGATAATAAGGAGTTGACCTAAGAGACTTATAGAGCAGCCTGATAATAAGGAGTTGACTATAGAGACTTATAGAGCAGCCTGATCATAAGGAGTTGACTTAAGAGACTTATAGAGCAGCCTGATAATAAGGAGTTGACCTAAGAGACGTATAGAGCAGCCTGATAATAAGGAGTTGACCTAAGAGAATTATAGAGCAGCCTGATAATAAGGAGTTGACTATAGAGACTTATAGAGCAGCCTGATAATAAGGAGTTGAGCTAAGAGACTTAAAGAGCAGCCTGATAATAAGGAGTTGACCTAAGAGACTTATAGAGCAGCCTGATAAGGAGTTGACCTAAGAGACTTATAGAGCAGCCTGATAATAAGGAGTTGACTTAAGAGACTTATAGAGCAGCCTGATAATAAGGAGTTGACCTAAGAGACTTATAGAGCAGCCTGATAATAAGGAGTTGACCGAAGAGACTTATAGAGCAGCCTGATAATGAGGAGTTGACCTAAGAGACTTATAGAGCAGCCTGATAATAAGGAGTTTACTATAGAGACTTATAGAGCAGCCTGATAATAAGGAGTTGACTTAAGAGACTTATAGAGCAGCCTGATAACAAGGAGTTGACCTAAGAGACTTATAGAGCAGCCTGATAATAAGGAGTTGACAAGAGACTTATAGAGCAGCCTGATAATAAGGAGTTGACCTAAGAGACTTATAGAGCAGCCTGATAATAAGGAGTTGACCTAAGAGACTTATAGAGCAGCCTGATAATAAGGAGTTGACGATAGAGACTTATAGAGCAGCCTGATAACAAGGAGTTGACCTAAGAGACTTATAGAGCAGCCTGATAATAAGGAGTTGACCTAAGAGACTTATAGAGCAGCCTGATAATAAGGAGTTGACTATAGAGACTTATAGAGCAGCCTGATAATAAGGAGTTGACCTAAGAGACTTATAGAGCAGCCTGATAATAAGGAGTTGACCTAAGAGACTTATAGAGCAGCCTGATAATAAGGAGTTGACCTAAGAGACTTATAGAGCAGCCTGATAATAAGGAGTTGACTAAGAGACTTATAGAGCAGCCTGATAATAAGGAGTTGACCTAAGAGACTTATAGAGCAGCCTGATAATAAGGAGTTGACTTAAGAGACTTATAGAGCAGCCTGATAATTAGGAGTTGACTATAGAGACTTAAAGAGCAGCCTGATAATAAGGAGTTGACTTAAGAGACTTATAGAGCAGCCTGATAATAAGGAGTTGACCTAAGAGACTTATAGAGCAGCCTGATAATGAGGAGTTGACCTAAGAGACTTATAGAGCAGCCTGATAATGAGGAGTTGACTTAAGAGACTTATAGAGCAGCCTGATAGTAAGGAGTTGACCTAAGAGACTTATAGAGCAGCCTGATAATAAGGAGTTGACCTAAGAGACTTATAGAGCAGCCTGATAATAAGGAGTTGACTTAAGAGACTTATAGAGCAGCCTGATAATAAGGAGTTGACCTAAGAGACTTATAGAGCAGCCTGATAATAAGGAGTTGACCTAAGAGACTTATAGAGCAGCCTGATAATAAGGAGTTGACCTAAGAGACTTATAGAGCAGCCTGATAATAAGGAGTTGACCTAAGAGACTTATAGAGCAGCCTGATAATAAGGAGTTGACTATAGAGACTTATAGAGCAGCCTGATCATAAGGAGTTGACTTAAGAGACTTATAGAGCAGCCTGATAATAAGGAGTTGACCTAAGAGACGTATAGAGCAGCCTGATAATAAGGGGTTGACTAAGAGACTTATAGAGCAGCCTGATAATAAGGAGTTGACCTAAGAGACTTATAGAGCAGCCTGATAATAAGGAGTTGACTTAAGAGACTTATAGAGCAGCCTGATAAAAAGGAGTTGAACTAAGAGACTTATAGAGCAGCCTGATAATAAGGAGTTGACCTAAGAGACTTATAGAGCAGCGGATAATAAGGAGTTGACCGAAGAGACTTATAGAGCAGCCTGATAATAAGGAGTTGACTTAAGAGACTTATAGAGCAGCCTGATAATAAGGAGTTGACTAAGAGACTTATGGAGCAGCCTGATAATAAGGAGTTGACCTAAGAGACTTATAGAGCAGCCTGATAACAAGGAGTTGACCTAAGAGACTTATAGAGCAGCCTGATAATAAGGAGTTGACCCAAGAGACTTATAGAGCAGCCTGATAATAAGGAGTTGACTAAGAGACTTATAGAGCAGCCTGATAATAAGGAGTTGACCTAAGAGACTTATAGAGCAGCCTGATAATAAGGAGTTGACCTAAGAGACTTATAGAGCAGCCTGATAATAAGGAGTTGACCAAAGAGACTTATAGAGCAGCCTGATAATAAGGAGTTGACCTAAGAGACTTATAGAGCAGCCTGATAATAAGGAGTTGACTTAAGAGACTTATAGAGCAGCCTGATAATAAGGAGTTGACTAAGAGACTTAAAGAGCAGCCTGATAATAAGGAGTTGACTAAGAGACTTATAGAGCAGCCTGATAATAAGGAGTTGACCTAAGAGACTTATAGAGCAGCCTGATAATGAGGAGTTGACTATAGAGACTTATAGAGCAGCCTGATAATAAGGAGTTGACCTAAGAGACTTATAGAGCAGCCTGATAATAAGGAGTTGACTTAAGAGACTTATAGAGCAGCCTGATAATAAGGAGTTGACTTAAGAGACTTATAGAGCAGCCTGATAATAAGGAGTTGACTATAGAGACTTATAGAGCAGCCTGATAATAAGGAGTTGACCTAAGAGACTTATAGAGCAGCCTGATAATAAGGAGTTGACTAAGAGACTTATAGAGCAGCCTGATAATAAGGAGTTGACTTAAGAGACTTATAGAGCAGCCTGATAATAAGGAGTTGACTTAAGAGACTTAAAGAGCAGCCTGATAATAAGGAGTTGACCTAAGAGACTTATAGAGCAGCCTGATAATAAGGAGTTGACCTAAGAGACTTATAGAGCAGCCTGATAATAAGGAGTTGACTATAGAGACTTATAGAGCAGCCTGATAATAAGGAGTTGACTAAGAGACTTATAGAGCAGCCTGATAATAAGGAGTTGACCTAAGAGACTTATAGAGCAGCCTGATAATAAGGAGTTGACCTAAGAGACTTATAGAGCAGCCTGATAATAAGGAGTTGACTTAAGAGACTTATAGAGCAGCCTGATAATAAGGAGTTGACCTAAGAGACTTATAGAGCAGCCTGATAACAAGGAGTTGACCTAAGAGACTTATAGAGCAGCCTGATAATGAGGAGTTGGACCCAAGAGACTTATAGAGCAGCCTGATAATAAGGAGTTGACCTAAGAGACTTATAGAGCAGCCTGATAATAAGGAGTTGACTTAAGAGACTTATAGAGCAGCCTGATAAGGAGTTGACCTAAGAGACTTATAGAGCAGCCTGATAATAAGGAGTTGACCTAAGAGACTTATAGAGCAGCCTGATAATAAGGAGTTGACTAAGAGACTTATAGAGCAGCCTGATAATAAGGAGTTGACTTAAGAGACTTATAGAGCAGCCTGATAACAAGGAGTTGACCTAAGAGACTTATAGAGCAGCCTGATAATAAGGAGTTGACCTAAGAGACTTATAGAGCAGCCTGATAATAAGGAGTTGACTTAAGAGACTTATAGAGCAGCCTGATAATAAGGAGTTGACCTAAGAGACTTATAGAGCAGCCTGATAATAAGGAGTTGACTATAGAGACTTATAGAGCAGCCTGATAACAAGGAGTTGACTAAGAGACTTATAGAGCAGCCTGATAATAAGGAGTTGACTTAAGAGACTTATAGAGCAGCCTGATAATAAGGAGTTGACTTAAGAGACTTATAGAGCAGCCTGACAATAAGGAGTTGACCTAAGAGACTTATAGAGCAGCCTGATAATAAGGAGTTGACCTAAGAGACTTATAGAGCAGCCTGATAATAAGGAGTTGACTTAAGAGACTTATAGAGCAGCCTGATAATAAGGAGTTGACCTAAGAGACTTATAGAGCAGCCTGATAATAAGGAGTTGACTATAGAGACTTATAGAGCAGCCTGATAACAAGGAGTTGACCTAAGAGACTTATAGAGCAGCCTGATAATGAGGAGTTGACTAAGAGACTTATAGAGCAGCCTGATAATAAGGAGTTGACCTAAGAGACTTATAGAGCAGCCTGATAATAAGGAGTTGACTTAAGAGACTTATAGAGCAGCCTGATAATAAGGAGTTGACCTAAGAGACTTATAGAGCAGCCTGATAATGAGGAGTTGACCTAAGAGACTTATAGAGCAGCCTGATAATCAGGAGTTTACTATAGAGACTTATAGAGCAGCCTGATAATAAGGAGTTGACCTAAGAGACTTATAGAGCAGCCTGATAACAAGGAGTTGACCTAAGAGACTTATAGAGCAGCCTGATAATAAGGAGTTGACTTAAGAGACTTAAAGAGCAGCCTGATAATAAGGAGTTGACTTAAGAGACTTATAGAGCAGCCTGATAATAAGGAGTTGACCTAAGAGACTTATAGAGCAGCCTGATAACAAGGAGTTGACCTAAGAGACTTATAGAGCAGCCTGATAAGGAGTTGACCTAAGAGACTTATAGAGCAGCCTGATAATAAGGAGTTGACCTAAGAGACTTATAGAGCAGCCTGATAATAAGGAGTTGACTTAAGAGACTTATAGAGCAGCCTGATAATAAGGAGTTGACTTAAGAGACTTATAGAGCAGCCTGATAATAAGGGAGTTGGACCTAAGAGACTTATAGAGCAGCCTGATAATAAGGAGTTGACCTAAGAGACTTATAGAGCAGCCTGATAATTAGGAGTTGACCTAAGAGACTTATAGAGCAGCCTGATAATAAGGAGTTGACTTAAGAGACTTATAGAGCAGCCTGATAATAAGGAGTTGACTTAGAGACTTATAGAGCAGCCTGATAATAAGGAGTTGACCGAAGAGACTTATAGAGCAGCCTGATAAGGAGTTGACTTAAGAGACTTATAGAGCAGCCTGATAATGAGGAGTTGACCTAAGAGACTTATAGAGCAGCCTGATAATAAGGAGTTGACCTAAGAGACTTATAGAGCAGCCTGATAATAAGGAGTTGACCTAAGAGACTTATAGAGCAGTCTGATAATAAGGAGTTGCCCTAAGAGACTTATAGAGCAGCCTGATAATAAGGAGTTGACCTAAGAGACTTATAGAGCAGCCTGATAACAAGGAGTTGACCGAAGAGACTTATAGAGCAGCCTGATAATAAGGAGTTGACTTAAGAGACTTATAGAGCAGCCTGATAATAAGGAGTTGACTAAGAGACTTATAGAGCAGCCTGATAATAAGGAGTTGACCTAAGAGACTTATAGAGCAGCCTGATAATAAGGAGTTGACCTAAGAGACTTATAGAGCAGCCTGATAATTAGGAGTTGACCTAAGAGACTTATAGAGCAGCCTGATAACAAGGAGTTGACTTAAGAGACTTATAGAGCAGCCTGATAATTAGGAGTTGACTTAAGAGACTTATAGAGCAGCCTGATAATAAGGAGTTGACCTAAGAGACTTATAGAGCAGCCTGATAATAAGGAGTTGACTTAAGAGACTTATAGAGCAGCCTGATAATTAGGAGTTGACTATAGAGACTTAAAGAGCAGCCTGATAATAAGGAGTTGACCTAAGAGACTTATAGAGCAGCCTGATAATAAGGAGTTGACCTAAGAGACTTATAGAGCAGCCTGATAATAAGGAGTTGACTAGAGACTTAAAGAGCAGCCTGATAATAAGGAGTTGACTTAAGAGACTTATAGAGCAGCCTGATAATAAGGAGTTGACTTAAGAGACTTATAGAGCAGCCTGATAATAAGGAGTTGACCTAAGAGACTTATAGAGCAGCCTGATAAGGAGTTGACCCAAGAGACTTATAGAGCAGCCTGACAATAAGGAGTTGACCTAAGAGACTTATAGAGCAGCCTGATAATAAGGAGTTGACCTAAGAGACTTATAGAGCAGCCTGATAACAAGGAGTTGACCGAAGAGACTTATAGAGCAGCCTGATAATAAGGAGTTGACTCAAGAGACTTATAGAGCAGCCTGATAACAAGGAGTTGACCTAAGAGACTTATAGAGCAGCCTGATAATAAGGAGTTGACCTAAGAGACTTATAGAGCAGCCTGATAACAAGGAGTTGACTTAAGAGACTTATAGAGCAGCCTGATAATTAGGAGTTGACTATAGAGACTTAAAGAGCAGCCTGATAACAAGGAGTTGACTAAGAGACTTATAGAGCAGCCTGATAATAAGGAGTTGACCTAAGAGACTTATAGAGCAGCCTGATAATAAGGAGTTGACCTAAGAGACTTATAGAGCAGCCTGATAATAAGGAGTTGACTATAGAGACTTATAGAGCAGCCTGATAATAAGGAGTTGACCTAAGAGACTTATAGAGCAGCCTGATAATAAGGAGTTGACCTAAGTCATCTTCCTCCTCCTCTTCATCAGGGTTTCTGAGTCATTTGTAATAAACTTCATGACGTGGCCTGCTTAAATACTTTAATATTTATGAGTTCTCAGATCTCCAGTAAAGTTTAATTGTAGTAAAGTCCTTTAAAAACCTGACTCAAGTAAGTACATCAAGTTATCAAGTAAAAGTACATCAAGGTTATCAAGTAAAAGTACATGAGTTATCAAGTAAAGTACATCAAGTTATCAAGTAAAAGTACATCAAGTTATCACGTAAAAGTACATCAAGTTATCAAGTAAAAGTACATGAAGTTATCAAGTAAAAGTACATCAAGTTATCACGTAAAAGTACATCAAGTTATCACGTAAAAGTACATCAAGTTATCAAGTAAAAGTACATCAAGTTATCAAGTAAAAGTACATCAAGTTATCACGTTTTTTGGAGAGACACAGAGAGAGAGAGAGAGAGAGAGAGAGAGAGATCCCGTGTCTAGCCCCGCCCCCAGGTCTCTGCTCTTGACGCTCGGAGATGGAAGGTAGGAGAAACACTGGAGCTGCAGCGACATGACATGACTCTGATAGTACTACTCATAGTACTACTCATAGTACTACTCATAGTACTACTCATGGTACTACTCATGGTACTACTCATAGTACTACTCATAGTACTACTCATGGTACTACACATAGTACTACTCAGTACTACTCATGGTACCACCATGTACCACCATAGCACCACTCATAGTACAATTACCTCATGGTACTACTCATGGTACACCATAGTACCACTCATGGCACTACCATGGTGCTACTCATGGTACTACATAGCGCCTACATCAGTACTACTCATAGTACTACTCATTGTATCTCATAGCTACCGTCCTGGGTACAGTCCTCAGCACCATGGCACTCTCATGGCACTCCATGGTACACTCATAGCACCACTCATAGTACCACTCATGATTACTACTCATGGTACCAACTCAGCACCACATGACCTCATGGTACTACTTGTGACACAGTACTACTCAGCACCTACTCATGGTACACCTGGACTCAGAGTACTACTCAGCACTACTGTAGCACCACCATGGTACTACTCATGGTATTACTCATAGTACTACTCATGGTACTACTCATGGTACTACTCATGGTACTACTCATGGTACTACTCATAGTACTACTCATAGTACTACTCATAGTACTACTCATTCAATTCAATTCAATTCAGTTTATTTGTATAGCCCAATTTCACAAATTACAAATTTGTCTCGGAGTGCTTTACAATCTGTACACATAGACATCCCTGCCCCAAAACCTCACATCGGACCAGGAAAAACTCCCAAATAACCCTTCAGGGGGAAAAAAGGGAGGAAACCTGGAGGAGAGCAAATAGAGGAGGATCCTCTCCTAGGATTTGACAGATGCAATAGATAGTAATGTGTACAGAAGGACAGATTTAGAGTTGGGGTACATTCAATGAATAAAAGACAGAGTGTATGAATAGTTCATAGTAGGCATTCCATTTATGGAGACCTCTACCATCCACTGCAGTGATGGGCGGTGGGGAGGAGGAGTGGGCGGAGTCTCAACAGTGGGCGGAGTCTCAACAGGACAGTGGCGTAGTCGCGAGCAGGAATTTTACGTAACCCAGACGATCCATCAGGCAGATAGATCCATGTCTGCCTCATAGGGTCCGATGACCATGAGACGTGAAAGTCAAAAGGACCTCCGGGAGAAAGCAGAGTTAGTAACGTGATTGAGAGATGAAAATTCATCCTTAAGGAGAGAAAAGGAGAGGTACTCAGCATCCAAAACGCCCCGCAGCTATAAGCCTATAGCAGCATATCAAGGGGCTGGACCAGGCAAACCTGATTCAGCCCTAACTATAAGCCTGTCAAAGAGAAGGTCTTAAGTCACTTAAACCAGGGTGACTGTGTCTGCCTCCGGACTGAAATTGGAAGTTGGTTCCATAAAAGAGGAGCTTGATAACCAAAGCCTCTGGCTCTGGGCCCCATTCTACTTTTTAAGACTCCCTAGGAACTACAAGTAGTCCCGCATTTAGTGAGCGAGCCTCTAGTAAGGCAATATGGCACTACAAGCTTCCTTAAGATATGATGGAGCATCACCAATCAAGGCTTTGTAGGTTAAGAGAAGAATTTTAAAAGTGATTCTTGATTTTACTGAGAGCGTGCAGAGCAGCTAGCAGGAGTGATGTGATCTTTTCTAGTTTTAGTGAGAACACGAGCTGCAGCATTCTGGATCAACTGAGGGACCCAAGAGATCGGCTAGAGCAGCCTGCTAATAAGGAGTTGCAGTAATCCAGTCTCAAGTAACGAATTATGAACCAATTTTTTTCTGCATCTTTTGAGACAAGATGTGCCTGATTTTGAAATACAGATGAAAGAATGCAGTCCTTGAGATTTGCTTTAATGGGAGAGTTAAAGGACAAGTCCCGATCAAAGATAACGCCAAGATTCTTTACAGTGGTGTTGGATGCCAGGGCAATGCCGCCTACAGAAACCACATCACCAGATAATTTATCTCTGAGGTGCTCAGGGCCGATTAAAATTACTCGTTTTGTCTGAGTTTAACATCAAGAAGTTGCAGGTCATCCATGTTTTTATGTTCCTTAAGACATGCTTGAATTTTACAGAGTTGGTTGCTCTCCTCTGGTTTATCGATAAATATAGTTGAGTGTCATCTGTATAACAATGAAAGTTTATGGAGTGTTTCGATAATATTGCCCAAAGGAAGCATGTATACAAATAAATTGGTCCAAGCACAGAACCTTGTGGAACCCGTGATTAACGCTGGTGGTTATCGAGGCCATTGTTTACAAATACAAACTGAGATCGATCTGATAAATAGGATTTAAACCAAAATTAGTGCCGTGCCTGAATGCCAATCGACTGCTCCAGTCTCTGTAACAGGATGTCATGGTCAATGGTGGCCGAATGCAGTACTAAGGTCTAACAAGACCAGACAGAGAGGAACCCGTCCGCTGCCATTAAGAGGTCATTTGTAATTTCACCAGTGCCACCGGTGCTGTGGTGTTTTCAAATCCTGATTGAAATTTCTCAAATAAACTATTATGATGTAGAAAGTCGACAACTGATTTACGATTACCTCTCAAGGATCTGGAGAGGAAGGAGGTTAGAGATCATTCTGAAGTTAGCCAATACCTCTGGGATCCAGAGTGGGCTTCTTCAGGAGAGGTTTAATAACAGCCACCTTTGAAGGAGTGTGGCACGTGGCCTGTTAGCAGAGACACATTGATAATATCTAATAGAGAGCCGCCAATTAAAGCGCAAAACGCCTTAAGCAGCCTCAAGGGATGGGGTCCAAGAGACAGGTAGACGTGTTAGTAGAAACCGCTGAAAATAATTGGTCACGGTTGATAGGAGAAAAGCCTCCAAATATACACCAGGGCATGTTGTTTCCCAAGGCCATTCCAATTTGAGGAACAGATTAACCGGTTGGCGGGCAAGAGATTATTAATCTTGTCCCTAATAGTTAAAATATTTTTATTAAAAAGTTCATAAAGTCATTACCACTAAGGTTTATAGGAATGCTCGGCCCACAGAGCTGTGACTTCTGTCAGCCCACACTGCTGAAGAGAAACCTGGGGTTGTTTTTATTTTTTTCTATTATTGATGAGTAATAGGCTGCTCTGGCATTACGGAGGGCCTTCTTATATGTTTTAAGACCATCCTCGCCAAACTAAGCGGATTCTTCGAGATTAGTTGAACGTTTGCCATATGTCACAGTCAGTGCGGACGCTTGTTTGCCAGTCTGAGGGTTGGTACCAGGAGCAAAACCTCCTCACTGTCTTCTTCTTCAGAGGGCTATCGAGTCCAGTGTCATTCTCAGAGAGCCTATGGCACCGTCAACAACATGATCAATCTGGCACCCACTAAAGTTAGCAAAGGAGTCCACTGTTATCTTGAGACGTGGTATCGAATCAAATACAGAAGGAATCGCTTTAAATTTAGCTACAGCACTATCAGTTAGACATCTAGTGTAGAAACTTTGACTAACGGAGTACACTCCGGTAGTATAAATTCAAGTTATGAGGTTGTGGTCCGACAGAAGAGGACTGTGGGAAGACGCTCAAATGCTCAATGTCAACGCCATAAGTAAGAACAGATCAAGTCAAAGCTGTGAGTGGGTTTCGTACTCGACAGAAGCCAATCGAGTCCAACATGGAGAGATGAATGCAGCACTAAGGCAATCATTATATCAACATCCACATGGATATTAAAATCTCCAACAATAATAACTTTATCGGTTTTAAGAACCAAACTTGATATAAATTTGAGAATTCAGATATAAACTCTGAATATGGACCTGTGGCGGGTACAGAATCACAAATCGAATTGGCTGTAGTGTTTTCCAGGTTGGATGTGAGACTAAGAACAAGGCTCAAAGTTAGGTGTAGTGTAAATTTTTGAAGCTGAGATTAACAATAGGCTTCGATTCAAAGATGATGGTTGTTGGTTCCACCCACCGACCACTGCATGCTCGAGGAATGTGAGAGTATTAATAAGGACTTGAGGAGTTTATCCATTCGAAGACATATATTTCATTGGTGGCTCAGCTAGGTTTCAGTTAGGCAACATAAATCAATGTGATTATCTGATATTAAATCATTCAGTAACACAGCTTTAGATGACAGAGATCGAATATTTAGGAGACCACATTAATAGACCTATTTTGTTGCACTGCTGAAATAATTGTGTTAACTTGGTATAAGGTTATTGTGTACGACTCCTCTGCTTACTTTTGATTTATTTAATTAGCGGTCGTGTGGACAGTGACAGCAGTCTCTACCTAAAGTCAAGGGTGGTAATTGTTCTGAATGGAAGAGCAGAGAAGGGTGTTAAACCATAACTCTGCTCCCCGGTTCCTGATCTGAACCCTGGGTCATAGATTGGGTCCGTGATCAACTTGGTCATATTCAAGCAGAAATGAGACGCGCCTCCGCTCCAACGTGGGATGAATGCCGCCTCCTCATCAGATCTTAGGTTTTCCCAGAAAGTCTTCCAGTTGTCTACACGGAGCCCACATTATCTCGGCTGCACCACCGGCTAGCCAGCGGTTGAAAGACGCATATTCGCCATACACCCGGCCTGTCTGCAAATTTGGGAGAGGGCCAGAGAAAATTACGGACGGTGTCCGACAACGTTTTGCATAAGCACACACCGATTCCACACACTTTAGTGAGACTCCGAGCCAGCGTGGCTCGGGCGCCATTACCACCGCGGTATTACAATCTGACTGTATCTCCGCCATCCTAGCCAGCAGCTTCAAACAAGACTCCACGTCCGCCTCGCCTCTGGAGGCCCACACTCGGGCACACGACTCTGGGTCCGTGGCTTCGCCATTTCACGCTCCGACCGGTAGAGCTTCGCTTATTTAACCGGCTGTTCCTGACTGTCATAGAGCAGGATAACTAGGGTGTCAAATGGAAGTGGTTGGTGCAGGGAAAACTGGTTCGAAACGCAGTGGTTGGCCCCATACAGCGTTACTTGTGTAGACCACGCCTCCCGCGAATAAAGTTACTGGGGCAAGCAGTCACAGCTGACTGTAGCTCCGCAATACGGGAGTTGATGGCTGTTCACAGCTAATAGCTGACTGAGCTAGCTCCGGAGCCGCATCTACCACCCACTTAGAGGGCGGCCTCCAACCTAGCAAGCATAGCTGTCTGACATTTCGATAGCCGATGCCGCGCTCTAACCCATTAAGGGACCTGGGGGATAAACTATATGAGACCTAGCAACAAACTGATATTTGTTGGCATGTATCGCTAGGAGAGAAGAAAGGGAGGCAGCTCGCTGATAACTATGGCAACTTATATACACTGAGCAAGAGGGATACGCCGGAGGAGAGGAGTTAAACACACAAGAGACTTATAGAGCAGGCAACCTGAGCTACCGGAAGAGTGAGATGATGCGCTAAGAGACTTATGGTAGAGCAGCCTGATAACAAGGAGTTGACGGTTAAGAGACTTATAGAGCAGCCTGATAATAAGGAGTTGATCTAAGAGACTTATATAGCAGCCTGATAATAAGGGAGAGTTGATTCCAAGAGGCAGACTTATAGAGCAGCCTGATAATAAGGAGTTGACCTAAGAGACTTATAGAGCAGCCTGATAATAAGTGAGTTGACTTAAGAGACCTATAGGGCAGCCTGATAAAAAGGAGATGACTTAAGAGACTGATAGTGCAGCCTGATAATAACGAGTTGTCCTAAGAGACGAGCAGAGCAGCCTGATAATAAGGAGTTGACCTAAGAAAATTGCAGCCTGATACAATAAGGAGTTGACTGATAGAGACTTATAGAGCAGCCTGATAACAAGGAGTTGACTTAAGAGACTTCATAGAGCAGCCTGACAATAAGGAGTTGACTTAAGAGACTTATAGAGCAGCCTGATCCAATAAGGAGTTGACCTAAGAGACTTATTAGAGCAAGCCTGATAATAAGGAGTTGACCTACAGCCTGAGATAATAAGGAGTTGACCTATAGAGACTTATAGAGCAGCCTGACTTGGGTGCTAGGAGTTGACCTAAGAGACTTATAGACAAGCCTGATAACAAGGAGTTGGCCTGAGACGGTATAGAGCAGCCTGATAATAAGGAGTTGACTCTAAGAGACCTATAGAGCAGCCTGATAATAAGGAGTTGACATAAGAGACCTATAGAGCAGCCTGATGACAAGGAGTTTACCTTAAGAGACTTATAGAGCAGCCTCCGATATCATGAGCTGACCTAAGAGACGACATAGAGAGCCTGACAAGGAGCGACCCAGACCGCGGAGCAGCCTGATAATAAGGAGTTGACCTAAGAGACTTATAGAGCAGTTCGACAATGTTATATACTTATATACTGATAATAAGGGAGTTGACCCAAGAGACTTATAGAGCAGCCTGACTCAAGGAGTTGACTATAGAGACATCATAGTAGCAGCCTGATAACAAGGAGTTGACCTAAGATCCTATAAAAGCCTGATGGCTACAGCCTGATAAATAAGGAGTTGATAGAGCAGCCTGATAATAAGGAGTTGACTAGAGACTTATAGAGCAGCCTGATAATAAGGAGTTGACCTAAGAGACTTATAGAGCAGCCTAGATAATAAGGAGTTGACCCAAGAGATTCTATATAGCAGCCTGATAATAAGGAGTTGATCCTAAGAGACTTATAGAGCAGCCTGATAATAAGGAGTTGATTAGAGTACTTATAGACAGATAACAAGGAGTTGACCTATAGAGACTATATATAGGAGCAGCCTCAAGGATAATAAGTGGGGAGCTGGACCAGAGAGAACTCTAGGTAGAGCAGCCTGACTACAAGGAGTTGACTACAGACTTAAAGAGCAGCCTGACAATAAGGAGTTGACTTGGACCGACTTATAGAGCAAGTCTGATACAATAAGGAGTTGACTGTATAGAGACGCATAGAGCAGCCTGATAACAAGGAGTTGACCTATAGAGACTATAGAGCAGCCTTCGATAATAAGGAGTTGACTATAAGAGACTTATAGAGCAGCCTGATAAATAAGAAGGGAGTTGACTATAGAGACTTACAGAGCAGCCTCGATAACAAGGGAGTTGACCTAAGAGACTTATATAGAGCAAGCCTGATCATAAGGAGTTGACCTGAGAGACTTATAGAGCAGCCTGACAATGAGTTGACCTAAGAGACTTATAGAGCAGCCTGATAATAAGGAGTTGACATAAGAGACTTATAGAGCAGCCTGATGATAAGGAGTTGACTTAAGAGAGACTTATAGAGCAGCCTGATAATAAGGAGACGACTGAAGAGACTTATAGAGCAGCCTGATCATAAGGAGTTGACCTCAGAGACTTATAGAGCAGCCTGATAATAAGGAGTTGACTTAAGAGACCTTATAGGCCAAGGAGTTGGACCAAGAGACTGCAGCAGCCTGGATAAAAAAGGAGTTGACCCAAGAGACCTATAGAGCAAGCTCACAATACAAGGAGTTGACTTAAGAGACTTATAGAGCAGCCTGATAATAAGGAGTTGGACCTAAGAGACCTATAGAGCAGCCTGATAAAGAGTTGACCTAAGGAGATTTATAGAGCAGCCTGAATAAGGGAGTTGGACCTAAGAGACTCTATAGAGCAGCCTGATAATAAGGAGTTGACTGAAGAGACTTATAGAGCAGCCTGACAATAAGGAGTTGGACCTATAGAGACTTATAGAGCAGGCCTGATCATAAGGAGTTGACCTAAGAGACTTATGGAGCAGCCTGACAATAATAATAAAGGAGTTGACCAAGAGACGATAGAGCAGCCTGATAATAAGGAGTTGATCTAAGAGACTTATAGAGCAAACCTGATAATAAGGAGTTGGACCTAAGAGACTTATAGAGCAGCCTGATAATGAGTTGAATCAAGAGACGAGTAGGTTGTTTGATAAGGAGTTGTTGACTTAAGAGACTTATAGAGCAGCCTTGGATACAAGGAGTTGACCATTAGACTTATAGAGCAGCCTGATAATAAGGAGGACCTAAGATATTTATAGAGCAGCCTGCCTGGCGGGCGGAGTTGGACCCAAGTATCGATAGAGCAGCCTGATAAATAAGGAGAGCGGACCTAAGCAGACCTATATAGAGCAAGCCTGATAAGAAGGAGTTGGACTAAAGAGACTTATAGAGCAGCCTGATAATAAGGAGTTGGACCCTAACGGCAGACTTATAGTAGAGCAGCCTGATCATAAGGAGTTGACCTAAGAGACTTATTAGAGCAGCCTGATAATAAGGAGTTGACTATAGAGACTTTATAGAGCAGCCTGATCATAAGGAGTTGACTAGAGATTATAAGCCTGACTCATAAGGAGTTGACCATAGACTTATAGAGCAGCCTGGAATAATAAAGGAGGCTGACCTAAGAGACTTATTAGAGCAGCCTGATAACAAGGAGTTGACATAAGAGAGACTCTTTATAGAGCAGCCTGATAATAAGGAGTTGACTTAAGAGACTTATAGAGCAGCCTGATAATAAGGAGTTGACCTAAGAGACTTATGCGGAGCAGCCTGATAATAAGGAGTTGGACCTAAGAGACTTATACAGCCTGATAATAAGGAGTTGACCAAGAGACTTATAGAGCAGCCTGATAATAAGGAGTTGACTTAAGAGATTTAGTAGGAGCAGCCTGATAATAAGGAGTTGACCACACTTATATGCCTGGACAAGGAGTTGGACTTATAGAGACTTATAGAGCAGCCTGATCATGTAGGAGTTGACCATAGAGACTTATAGAGCAGCCCAAGATAATAAGGAGTTGACCTTAAGAGACTTATAGAGCAGCCTGATAAGTAAGGAGTTGGACTAGAGACCTCCCAGTATAGAGCAGCTCTGATAATAAGGAGTTGACCCAAGAACCTTTATAGAGCAGCCTGATAATAAGGAGTTGACATAAGAGACTTATAGAGCAGCCTGATAATAAGGAGTTGACCTAAGAGACTATATATAGAGCACAGCCTCGATAATAATAAGGGAGTTGACTATAGAGACTTATAGAGCAGCCTTGATAATAAGGAGTTGACTATAGAGAACTCCCAGAGTTAAGCCTGATAATAAGGAGTTGACCTAGAGAGACTATATAGAGCAAAGCTCGATAACAAGGAGTTGACCAAGAGTATCTATAGAGACAGCCTGATAATAAGTGAGTTGACCTATAGAGACTTATTAGACAGCCTGATCATAAAGGAGTTGACCTAAGAATTTATAGATGTTCGATAATAAAGGAGCTGGATCAAGACTTATATAGAGCAGCCTGATAAGGAGTTGACCTACACCAGAGCAAAAGGATAACAAGGGAGTTGACCTGAGAGACTCTATAGAGCAGCCTGATAATAAGGAGTTGACCCAAGAGACTTAGCAGAGCAGCCTGATAATAAGGGAGAGCGACCCAAGAGACTCATAGGAGCAGCCTGATAATAAGGAGCTGACTATAGAGACTTATAGAGCAGCCTGGATCATAAGGAGAGTTGACTTAAGAGACTTATAGAGCAGCCTGATAACAAGGAGTTGACCTAAGAGACGAGAGCAGCCTGATAGCTAAGGAGTTGACATAGAGAGACTCTATAGAGCAGCCTGATAATAATAAGGGAGTTGACTAAGAGACTTATAGGAGCAGCCTGATAAAAGGAGTTGACCTAAGAGACTTATAGAGCAGCCTGGATAATAAGGAGTTGACCTCCAAGAGACTTATAGAGCAGCCTGATAATAAGGAGTTGACCCTAAGAGAGACTTATATAGAGCAGCCTGATGATAAGGAGTTGACTTGCTGAGACCGATAGAGCAGCCTGATAAGAAGGAGAGCTGACTTAAGAGACTTATAGAGCAGCCTCAGATAATAAGGAGAGCGATACAAGAGATATAGAAGCAGCCTGATAACAAGGAGTTGACCTAAGAGACGAAGTAGAGCAGCCTGCTCATAAGGAGTTGACTCCTAAGACGAGCTTAAGAGCAGCCTGATAACAAGGGAGTTGACCCAAGAGGATCGATATGTTTGATAATAAGGAGTTGACTCCAAGAGACTTATAGAGCAGCCTGCCCATAAGGAGTTGAATCTTAAGAGACGGCAGAGCAGCCTGACAATACAGGAGTTGACCTAAGAGACTTATAGACACAGTCTGACAATAAGGAGTTGACCCATAGAGACTTATAGAGCAGCCTGATAATAAGGAGTTGGACCTAAGAGACCCTATATAGAGCAGCCTGATAATAAGGAGTTGGACTTAAGATGACTTATAGAGCAGCCTGATAATAAGGAGTTGACATAAGAGACCTATAGAGCAGCCTGATGATAAGGAGTTGACCCAGAGAGACTTATAGAGCAAGCCTGATAATAAGGAGTTGACTAAGACCATATAGCCTGCTCAAGGAGTTGACCCAGAGACTTATAGAGCAAATGGCCTGATAATAAGGAGTTGACCTTAAGACCTATAGAGCAGCCTGATAACAAGGAGTTGACCCAAGAGACTTATAGAAGCAGCCTGATAATAAGTGAGTTGACTTAAGTTAGGACCTATAGAGCAGCCTGATAATAAGGGAGCCGGACCAAGACCAAGTGAGCAGCCTGATACGCGAGTTGACCCAAGAGACTTACAGCAGCCTGATCATAAGGAGTTGGACCTCAAGAGACCCCTAAGTAGAGCAGCCTGGTCATACAAGGAGTTGACTTAGAGAGACTTATAGAGCAGCCTGACTATAAGGAGTTGACCTAAGAGACTTTATAGAGCAGCCTGACAATAAGGAGTTGGACTGAAGAGACTTATAGATCAGCCTGATAACTAAGGAGTTGACCTAAGAGACTTCTATATAAAAGCAGCCTGATAATAAGGGAGTTGACCCAAGAGACTTATAGAGCAGCCTGATCAGCAAGGGAGTTGACCTATAGAGACTTATAGAGCAGCCTGATAATAAGGAGTTGACCTATAGAGACTTATAGGAGCAGCCTGATCATAAGGAGTTGACAGAGACACTCATAGAGCAGCCTGATAACAAGGAGTTGACATTAAGAGACTTATAGAGCAGCCTGATAATAAGGGAGTTGACCTAAGAGACTTATAGAGCAGCCTGATAATAAGTGAGTTGACTTAAGAGACTTATAGAGGCAGCCTGATAATAAGGAGACAGACTTAAGAGACCTTATAGAGCAGCCTGATCATAAGGAGTTGACCTAAGAGACTTATAGAGCAGCCTGATAATAAGGAGTTGACCTAAGAGACTTATATAGAGCAAGCCTAATCATAAGTGAGTTGACCTCATAGAGACTTATAGAGCAAGCCTGATAATAAGGAGTTGACTATAGAGACTTATAGAGGAGCAGCCTGATCATAAGGAGTTGACATAAGAGACTATATAGAGCAGCCTTGATAATAAGGAGTTGACCTAAGAGACTTTATTATGAGCAGTCTGATAATAAGGAGTTGACATTAAGAGACTTATAGAGCAGCCTGACAGCCATAAGGAGTTGGACTTAAGATACTTATAGAGCAGCCTGATAACAAGGAGTTGACCTAAGAGACTTATAGAGCAGCCTGATTTGATAATAAGGAGTTGGACTTAAGAGACTTATAGAGCATCCTGATAATAAGGAGTTGACTTATGACTTATAGATAAGAGACCCTATAGAGCAGCCTGATAATAAGGAGTTGACCTAAGAGACTTATGGAGCAGCCTGATACATAAGGAGTTGACTTAAGACTTAAGTGACTTATAGAGCAGCCTGATAACAAGGAGTTGACCTAAGAGACTTATAGAGCAGCCTGATAATAAGGAGTTGACCTAAGAGACTTATGGAGCAGCCTGATAATAAGTAGGAGTTGACTATAAGAGGACTTTCTAGAGCAGCCTGATAATAAGGAGTTGACCTAAGAGACTTATAGAGCAGCCTGATCATAAGGAGTTGACTATAGACTTATAGAGCAGCCTGATAATAAGGAGTTGACCTAAGAGACTTATAGAGCAGCCTGATAATAAGGAGTTGACTTAAGAGACTTATAGAGCAGCCTGATAATAAGGAGTTGATTCCAAGAGACTCTATTAGAGCAGCCTGATAATAAGGGAGTTGACCTGAAGAGACTTATAGAGCAGCCTGATAATAAGGAGTTGACCAAGAGACTTATAGAGCAGCCTGATAATAAGGAGTTGACTTAAGAGACTTATAGAGCAGCCTGATAATAAGGAGTTGACCTAAGAGACTTATAGAGCAGCCTGATAATAAGGAGTTGACCTAAGAGACTTATAGAGCAGCCTGCTAATAAGGGAGTTGACCTAAGAGACTTATTGAGCAGCCTGATCATGAGCGAGTTGACCTAAGAGACTTATAGAGCAGCCTGACAATAAGGAGTTGACCTAAGAGAGACTTATAGAGCAGCCTGATAATAAGGAGTTGACCTAAGAGACGGCGGAGCTGCCTGATAATAAGGAGTTGACCTATAGAGACTTATAGAGCAGCCTGAATAACAAGGAGTTGACTTAAGAGACTTATAGAGCAGCCTGATAACAAGGAGTTGAACTTAAGAGACGGATAGAGCAGCCTGATAATAAGGAGTTGACCTCAAGAGACTTATAGAGCAGCCTGATAATAAGAGAGTTGACCTAAGAGACTTATAGAGCAGCCTGAGTTGGGTCAAGGAGTTGACCATAGAGAGACTTATAGAGCAGCCTGATCATAAGGAGTTGACCAAGAGACTTATAGAGCAGCCTGATAATAAGGAGGTTGACTCTAAGAGACTTAGAGCAGCCTGACTGGTAAGGAGAGTTGACCTAAGAGACCCCTTATAGAGCAGCCTGATAATAAGGACAATAAGCAGACTTATAGGAGCAGCCTGATAAGGAGTTGACCTAAGAGACTTATAGAGCAGCCTGATAATAAGGAGTTGACTTAAGAGACCTATAGAGCAGCCTGATAATAAGGAGTTGGACCCAAGAGACCTATAGTATAAGCTTCTGATAATAAGGAGTTGACTATAGAGACTGATAGAGCATCCTGATAAGAAGGAGTTGACTAAAGAGACTTATAGAGCAGCCTGATAATAAGGAGTTGACCTCAGAGACTTATAGAGCAGCCTGATAATAAGGAGTTGACCTAAGAGACTTATATAGCAAGCCTGATAACAAGGAGTTGACTTAAGAGACTTATAGAGCAGCCTGATAACAAGGAGTTGACCTAAGAGACTTATAGAGCAGCCTGATAACAAGGAGTTGACCTAAGAGACTTATTAGAGCAGCCTGATCAAGGTAAGGAGTTGACCCAAGAGACCCCTATAGAGCAGCCTGATCACAAGGAGTTGACCTAAGAGACCTTATAGAGCAGCCTGATAAGGAGTTGACCCAAGAGACTTATAGCGATAATAAGGAGTTTAACGAGACCTCCTATAGAGCAGCCTGATAACAAGGAGTTGACCCAAGAGACTCTATAGAGCAGCCTGATAATAAGGAGTTGGACCTATAGAGACTGCGGTATAGACAGCCTGATGAATAAGGAGTTGACTATAGAGACTCTATAGAGCAGCCTGACAACAAGGAGTTGACTTAAGAGACCTATAGAGCAGCCTGATAAGGAGTTGACTATAGAGACTTATAGAGCAGCCTGAGCAATAAGGAGTTGACTCTAAGCACTTATAGAGCAGCCTGAGGTAATAAGGAGTTGACCTAAGAGACTTATAGAGCAGCCTGATAATAAGGAGTTGACCCAAGAGACTTTGGCAGTATAAGCCTGACAAGGAGTTGGACCTAAGAGACTTATAGAGCAGCCTGATGTTGAAGGAGTTGATCAGAGACTTATAGAGCAGCCTGTAACAAGGAGTTGACCCCAAGAGACGATAGAGCAGCCTGATAACAAGGAGTTGACCCAAGACTTACAGAGCCAAGCCTGATAAATAAGGAGTTGGACTTAAGAGACTTAGGCAGACAGCTCGACCAGAAGGAGTTGACTTAAGAGACTTATTAGAGCAGCCTGATAATAAGGAGTTGGACTTAAGAGACTTACATGTCTAAAGCTGAATGAGACTGGAGTTGTTCTCACACAAGTTCCAGAGCAGAGTTCTGATCATAAGCGAGTTGACTTAAGAGACTGGATAGGAGCAGCCTGATAAGGAGATGACTGAAGAGACTTATAGAGCAGCCTGGATCACAAGGGAGTTGACCTAAGAGACTTATAGAGCAGCCTGATCATAAGGAGTTGACCCCAAGAGACTTATATATATGCCTGGATAATAAGGAGTTGATAGAGACTCTATTAGAGCAGCCTGATCATAAGGAGTTGACTATAGAGGACTATAGAGCAGCCTCCGGTCATAAGGAGAGTTGACCTAAGAGACTGCATGAGCCCATAACAGGAGTTGGACCTATTCTATGTGGAGCAGCCTGATAATAAGGAGAGTTGACCTAAGATATTTATGTGAGCAGCCTGATGATATGGAGTTGACCTAAGAGACTTATAGACAGCCCTGATCACAAGGAGTTGACTCTAAGAGAGACTTATAATACAGAGCTGACCCAAGAGACCCCTATATAGAGCAGCCTGATAAAAAGGAGTTGGACTTAAGAGACTCTATAGAGCAGCCTGATCATAAGGAGTTGACTTAAGAGACTGGGCCAGAGCAGCCCATAAGGAGTTGACCCAAGAGACTTATAGAGCAGCCTGATAAACAAGGAGTTGACCTATAGAGACTTATAGAGCAGCCTGATAACAAGGGAGTTGACTTATAGAGAATTATAGAGAAGCTTGATAATAAAGAGGTGACCTAAGAGACTTATTAGAGCAGCCTGAAAATAAGGAGTTGACGCAAGAGACTTATCAGAGCAGCCCGATGATAAGGAGTTGACTTAAGAGACTTATATAGCAGCCTTATAATATGGAGTTGACTTAAGAGACTTATACAGATACAGCCTGATAATAAGAGATGACTTGAGACTGTATAGATAAGCCTTCGATAATAAAGGAGTTGACCTAAGAGACTTATAGAGCCTGATAATAAGGAGTTGACTATAGAGACTTATATAGCAGCCTGATAATAAGGAGTTGACCCAAGAGACGTATACAGAGCAGCCTGACAATAAGGAGTTGACTTAAGAGACTTAGTAGAGCAGCCTGATAAACAAGGAGTTGGACTTAAGAGACTTATAGAGCAGCCTGTTCATAATAAGGAGTTGGACTTAAGAGATTTATAGAGCAGCCTGATCATAAGGAGTTGGACTTAAGATACTTATAGAAGCAGCCTGATAATAAGGAGTTGACTATAGAGACATATAGAGCAAACCTGATAATAAGTGAGCTGGACTAAGAGACTTATAGAGTTAAGCCTGATAATACAAGGAGTTGATGAAGAGACTTATAGAGCAGCCTGATAATAAGGAGTTGACATAAGAGACTTATAGAGCAGCCTGGATAATAAGGAGTTGATTAAGAGACCATATAGAGCAGCCTGATAATAAGGAGATTCCACTGAAGAGACTTAGCAGAGCAGCCTGACTTAATAAGGAGTTGACCTCAGAGACTTATAGAGCAGGGCCATGACAATGGGCGAGTTGACTTAAGAGACTTATAGAGCAGCACATGATAATAAGGAGTTGGCCTAAGAGACGTAGTAGAGCAGCCTGATAAAAAGGAGATGCCTTAAGAGACTTATTGAGCAGCCTGATCATAAGGAGTTGACCTAAGAGACTTATTGAGCAGCCTGATCATAAGGAGTTGACCTAAGAGACTTATAGAGCAGCCTGACAATAAGGAGTTAGGACCTAAGAGACTTATAGAGCAGCCTGATAATAAGGAGTTGGAATGAAGAGACTCTATAGAGCCAAGCCTGATAATAAGGAGAGTTGACCATAGAGACTTATAGAGTGCAGCCTGACTATAAGGAGTTGACCTTAAGAGACCGATAGAGCAGCCTGATAATAAAGGAGTTGACCCAAGAGACGACATATACAGAGCAGCCTGATAACAAGGGAGTTGATCTAAGAGACGACAGGAGCAGCCTGGATAATAAGGAGTTGACCTAAGAGACGGTGGATAGAGCAGCCTGATAATAAGACAAGAGTTGACTATAGAGATACTTATAGAGCAGCCTGATAAGGGCGAGTTGACTTAAGAGACCCCTATATGTTTGCAAGCTTCCGATAACAGTTGACCCTGACACGAGAGTTCACCCAAGGAGTTGACTTAAGAGACGCATAGAGCAAGCCTGGAGCAACAAGGAGAGTTGGACCTAAGAGACTGATAGGCAAAAGCAAGGCCTGATAATAAGGAGTTAGACCTAAGAGAGACTTATATAGAGCAGCCTGATAATAAGGAGTTGACCTAAGAGACTGCGGTATAGACAGCCTGATAATAAGGAGTTGACCCAAGAGACTTATAGAGCAGCCTGACAATAAAGGAGTTGATTAAGACCAGACCTATCTGAGCAGCCTAATAACAAGGGAGTTGACTTATAGAGACTATAGAGCAGCCTGATAATAAGGAGTTGACCAGAGACCCCATAGAGCAGCCCATAACAAGGAGTTGACCCGAGGACCATAGAGTTGTTTTGATAATATGAGTCCTAAGAGACCTATATAGAGCAGCCCATAACAAGGAGTTGACATAAGAGACTTATAGAGCAGCTCGATGACAAGGAGTTGACTTAAGAGATCCTATAGAGCAGCCTGATCACAAGGGGAGTTGGACCCAGAGACTTATTGAGCAGCCTGATCATAAGGAGTTGGACCTAAGAGACTTATAGAGCAGCCTGCTAATAAGGGCTGACCCAAGAGACTTATAGAGCCTGATAACAAGGAGTTGACCTAAGAGACTATAGATAGCCTGACCACAAGGAGCTGACCATAGAGACTTATAGGAGAAGCCTGGATCACAAGGGAGCTGACCATAGAGGTCTCCATAGAGCAGCCTGATCACAAGGAGTTGACCAAGAGACCTATAGAGCAGCCCTGACAATAAGGAGTTGACTATAGAGACTTATCAAGCAGCCTGATCATACAAGGAGTCCATTTTATGTAGGGTCCAGGTAGTGTCCAGGTAGTGTCCATGTAGTGTCCATGTAGGGTCCAGGTAGTGTCCATGTAGGGTCCAGGTAGGGTCCATGTAGGGTCCAGGTAGGGTCCAGGTAGTGTCCATGTAGGGTCCAGGTAGTGTCCAGGTAGTGTCCAGGTAGTGTCCATGTAGTGTCCATGTAGGGTCCAGGTAGTGTCCAGGTAGTGTCCAGGTAGTGTCCATGTAGGGTCCAGGTAGTGTCCATGTAGGGTCCAGGTAGTGTCCAGGTAGTGTCCATGTAGGGTCCAGGTAGTGTCCATGTGTTGGAGTTGGACAGCGACACACCACCTGGACGACACTCACTGGAAGAAAGAGCGGTAGACTTCTACGTTACATCTATAAGCGTTTTATTCAGAAATCAGGATACAAGTAGACATCATGCATGGACCCCCCTCCAGAGCTCTGACCGATGGCCTCAGCGCTGGAGAAAGGACGCCGGTTCAAAGTGAGCGGCCATCTTAAATACCCGACGGGAACAGTTCTGATTGGACAGGAGCAAAGGGGGCGGTGTCTTCTCATTGGTTCTTGTTGCCAGCTCCCGCCTCTGCCGCTCCTTCATTGGTTCTTCTCGTCTGCCAATGAGTGCACATGTTGTGAAAAGGTGGGGGAAGAGGAGATAGTTGATTTAATAGTCCCTCTCTTGTAAGAAGACTTCCTTCGGGCCTTATCTCTTCAGGGATGAGGCCTGGATCTTCTCCGAAGGTCGTCCACACCGGGGGCTTCCCACGTGTGAGTGTGTGCGTGTGAGGGGGATCGGTGAAGGGGGGGGTCAGTGCGGAGAGACAGTGAGGGCTTAAAGTGTCTAAGAAGGAGAATAAATGGCCCCATCTGGACCCTTGTTATCTATCCTCCCGACGAGGTAAGGACTGTGATTGCTCTTTCTAAACAATGAATACAATGAGCTCTTTCTCTAGTTCTCTTCTTGGATGAGTGCAGTGCAGAGGGGGGTTTACATCAACATGATGGTTTACATCAACATGATTGTTGTGTAGCAGTGGTCCAGAATGCTCTTCTCTCTGGTAGGGCATTTAATTAACTGTCTATATTTAGGGAGTTCGTGGCTGAGGTTTCCTTTGTTAAAATCCCCGAGTACAATAACTAAAGAGTCCGGGAAGGT
Organism: Pseudoliparis swirei; assembly: GCF_029220125.1. Taxonomy (NCBI): domain Eukaryota; kingdom Metazoa; phylum Chordata; class Actinopteri; order Perciformes; family Liparidae; genus Pseudoliparis; species Pseudoliparis swirei. The sequence continues at coordinate 583,928 of NC_079399.1, read as the reverse complement.
CCGCTCCGAACAGATACGGTGTGTGGAGCGGACCTTCCCGGACTCTTTAGTTATTGTACTCGGGGATTTTAACAAAGGAAACCTCAGCCACGAACTCCCTAAATATAGACAGTTAATTAAATGCCCTACCAGAGAGAAGAGCATTCTGAACCACTGCTACACAACAATCAGCATATCACGCCGTCCCTCGAGCTGCACTGGGAAACTCTGACCACGTCATGGTTCATCTGATTCCCTCATACAGGCAGAGACTAAAGCTCTGCAAACCTGTGGTGAGGAAGTTCAAGAAGTGGACCAGTGAGGCTCTGGAGGATCTACAGGCGTGCTTGGACTGTACTGACTGGGATGTCTTCAGGACTGCTACCAACAGCCTGGATGAGTACACAGAGGCTGTAACTTCCTACATCAGCTTCTGTGAGGACAGCTGTATTCCATCCAGCTCCAGGGTGAGTTATAACAACGACAAACCCTGGTTCACAGCGGAGCTCAGGAAGCTAAGACTGCAGAAGGACCAGGCATTCAGGAGTGGGACAAGGACCTGTACACAGAGTCCAAATACAGGTTTAGCAAGGCGGTGAGAGATGCTAACGACTGTACTCTGAGAAACTGCAACAGCAGCTCTCAGCAAACGACTCTGCTTCTGTCTGGAGAGGGCTCAGGCAGATCACCAACTACAAGCCCAAATCACCCCACTCCATGAACAATGTGCTTCTGGCAGACGAGCTCAATGAGTTCTACTGCCGCTTTGAAAGACAATGGAGCAGTCCTGAGACAATCCCCCACAGCCCCACCAACAAGCCACAGACCATCAGCCCACCCTCCCCCAGCCCATCAGGGGCTCACACCTCTGGAGCACCCTCCATCAACTCAGCGACGCCCCTCGTCATCCTGGAGAGATCCGTCAACAGGCTGTTTAAAAAGCAGAACCCCGCAAAGCAGCGGGCCGGACTCCGTCTCCCCCTCCACCCTGAAGCACTGTGCTGACCAGCTGTCTCCGGTGTTCACCGACATCTTCAACACCTCCCTGGAGACATGCCACGTTCCAGCCTGCTTCAAGGCCTCCACCATCATCCACGTCCCCAAAAACCCAAGATCACAGGACTCAATGACTACAGGCCCGTCGCCCTGACCTCTGTGGTCATGAAGTCCTTTGAACGCTTGGTCCTGTCACCTCAAGACCATCACCGACCCACTCCTGGACCCCCTGCAGTTCGCCTACAGAGCCAACAGGTCTGCAGACGATGCAGTCAACATGGCCCTTCACTACATCCTCCAGCATCTGGACTCCCGAGGAACCACGCCAGGATCCTGTTTGTGGACTTCAGCTCTGCCTTCAATACAATCATCCGTCCCTGCTGCAGGACAAGCTCTCCCAGCTGCACGCCCGACTCCACCTGCAGGTGGATCACAGACTTCCTGACCGACAGGAAGCAGCACGTGAGGCTGGGGAAACACGTCTCAGGCTCCGGACCACCAGCACGGGTTCCCCCCAAGGCTGTGTTCTTTCCCTCTGCTGTTCTCCCTGTACACCAACAGCTGCACCTCCAGTCACCAGTCCGTCAAGCTCCTAAAGTTCCTGGATGACACCACCCTCATTGGACTCATCTCTGGTGGGGACGAGACCGCCTACAGGTGGGAGACTGACCACCTGGTGACCTGGTGCAGCCAGAACAACCTGGAGCTCAACGCTCTGAAGACAGTGGAGATGGTTGTGGATTTCAGGAGGAATGCAGCCCCACCCGCCCCTCTCATCCTGTGTGACTCCCCCGTCGACGCTGTGGAGTCCTACCGCTTCCTGGGCTCCATCATCTCCCAGGACCTCAAGTGGGAGCTGAACATCGGCTCCATCACCAAGAAGGCCCAGCAGAGGATGTTCTTCCTGAGGCAGCTGAGGAAATTCAACCTCAAGATTCAAGATTCAAGATTCAAGATGTTTTATTTGTCACATACACACACAAGGTGTGCAGTGAAATGAAAGTGGCAATGCTCAGCAGGAATGTGCAAGGGCAACAAGTACACACTATTTACAAATAAAAAACAACACAATATTTACAGTAAGTGTGTGTGTGTGTGTGTGTGTGTGTGCCTAAGAGGGGCAGTTGTGTGGGTCTATGTGGGGGTCCTGGTGAGGTCGGAGTTCACAATCCTGATGGCCTGAGGAAAGAAACTCCGTCTCAGTCTCTCTGTTCTTGCAGCGTGACTACGGAGGCGCCTGCCTGACCGCAGCAGCTGAAACAGTCTGTTGTTGGGGTGGTGAGGATCCTTCATGATCCTGCCGGCTCTGGTTCTGCACCTCCTGGTGTACAAGTCCTGCAGGGTGGGGAGTGTAGTTCCAATAGTGCGCTCAGCCGAACGCACTACTCTCTGCAGAGCCTTCCTGTCCTGAGCGGAGCAGTTGCCAAACCAGGCTGTGATGCTTCCTGTCAGGACGCTCTCTACAGGGAAGATGATGGTACAGTTCTACACGGCCATCGTTGAGTCCATCATCTGCTCCTCCATCACCGTCTGGCACCCTGCAGCCACAGCCAAAGACAAGGGCAGGCTGCAGAGCATCATCCGCTCGGCCGAGAGGGTTATCGGCTGCAATCTGCCTTCCCTCCAGGTCCTGTTCACTTCCAGGTCACTGAAGCGGGCCAGAAAGATTGTCGCCGACCCCTCCCACCCTGGACACTCCCTGTTCGAGTCCCTCCCCTCGGGGAGGAGGCTGCGGTCCATCATGACTAAGTCCACCCGCCACAAAAGCTTTTTCCTCGTGGTCGGGCTCATGAATGGACCCGGGACTGACTGACTGTCACCCCAGGACTACCACCTCTTCTTCCTTCCTCTCTCCTTCTTCCCCGCTCCTTCCTCTTCCTCCTCCTCCCTCTTCCTCCCACTCCTCCTCCCTCCTCCTTCTTCTTCCCTCCTCCACACACGTCACTTTAACATGCACTTTAACTAAAACACACCACTTGAAGCACACACCCAAACACTCTCACATTACTTGTTGTCTTTCCGTCGCGTTGATTGTTGTTTGTTTGTCATGTCCAAATGTTGCACCTTCCACCAAAAAAAATTCCTCGTTTGTTTGTGAAAACATTCTTTGGCAATAAACCTGTTTCTGATTCTGACATTCCTTAGGTGTCACTGTTATCTTTTTTTAGATCAGTCAGACACCAGAGTGCTCCGCTGGAGATTTTAACTTCCATTCAGTGTTTTCCATCTTACACATAATCTATATGCAAACAATACTAAGCTATGCTAAACTATAATATATATTCTTTACAAATCCCTCTTTTCACATCCGCTGGATGTGAACCCTTCCTCTGGGAATATTTATTTCCTCTTCATGCCAGATCTTGTCATGGCCTGGCCTCCCTAAGTGGCTATGTGTCCTGGTCTCCTCGTCCTGTCTTAGCTCTGCCACTCGACGTGAATGAGTCTCCTGAAATATAATCTTTCGTTGCCTAGATTAAGGTCCCATAAGACCTGTAAGATACCTATTTCTCGGGGAGAGAGTCTCTCTCTGTTAGGGATGGAAACAGGGGCGTGGTTTCTGTCATGTGGTACTCCGATCCACCCTCTTAGATCTTCCATCCTAGGGAAGTCAGTAGGTCTGTGTGCGTTAAATCTGTAATGTGCAGGTGTCGAAGGAAAGAGTTGAAATTGAGAGTGGTCAGGCAGGGGGGGGGCGGTCTTGCATCCTAGCGGCTGGTGAGTAGCAGGTTGGCATCCTGATAACCAGTTGACGATCCGGTCCCCGCTGCAACTCATCTGCTTCATCCTGGTCTGGGTCCTGGAAGTCCTTCTGGTCCTCTGGTCCTCTGCTCCTTCAGCTCCTCTGCTCCTCTGCTGTCGATGGGGTCTTTATCCGGTGGTCTCAAACTTGATTTCGTCTGGATCGTCCTGGTCAGGCTTGTTGTTGTTCTTTCACTGGTGTCGCATGGGTCCTGGATTCGACATGACTCTCATGGGCAGCATCGTGCTCTTCATTGGCTCCTCAGTCTCTGAGCCGGGTGATGATGGTGTCCGATGCTCCTGTGGGCAGCTCCTCATGGCAGGTCCTCACAGCAGGCAGTCAGCACACGATGGAGGTCGATGCTGGAGCGTCAGGTGTAGCTGTTGAAGAGAATGAGAAAACACAACACAACAGCCACTAGGCCGGATCTATACAGAATGTGACACTTGACTATGAAAAATTGTATTTTAATTTCTATATTTAATAAGTATCTAATACTTCCTAGGCTTGAATTCGCAATCTTTAACTGAGTCGGAGGAACAGCTTCTCACCCCGTGTGGGAGGAATCATCTATTAAATGGCCATCCGTCGTCTAACAGAGTCTCAATTACTTATCCAATCCAATCTAACTTTATTTATCTTTAATGGTTATGATAAATGTAATTTATCCTATCTATGGCCCTTGACTAGGGCATAGAAATATTCAAATCCTACTAGGATCTGATAGCAGGCAGGTATTCGTCCAGCACCCACCTCTCTCGTGCTCGAACCCTAAAACAGCTTATGGGGAAAAACAAAACATTTGCACATCGAGGTGCCATTAATGACAGGAGACGGTGAGCAGTGAGAGTCGATGTTGTCTGCACACATCTTCCTGTGTTGCAGTCCTAACTCTAGCTCTAATGTCTCAGTCTCTGCTCCTTCTTGTCTCCTTTCTGTCTCCTTTCTTTTCCTGTCATTCCTAATTCTAAGTCACTTCACGTAATTCAACTGGCTTCAATCTATAATATTAACATACAGTCACTCTCAGGCAACATACATTAAAAACAATATTCTCCCTAATCTTTTCTATTATAATGTCTTTTTTGGCAGGTTCTTCTCTAAACCTCACATGACTAATCCTACGATAATGACAAGGGTCAGTCCCATGACCATTAGAACAGTTTGTCTGACTTCCAGCTGTTCCTATAGTGGTTTGCGGGGGGGGACCTTCTAGCTGGGCTATCAGGCTCCCCGAAACACCTACGGAACGACCTCTGTGGCATCAACATTTTTAGATCTGATTGTGTTTCTGTCAATGTCCCTGTTGGACAGGTGGCTGGGGCACAATGTGTCAGGTGGTGTCAAGGTGCCTCTGCCTTACCCTTGACCTGGACCATGTGTGAAGTAACCTCCTTCACTTCATACAGACCAGTCCACCTAAGCTCAGTCCACTTCCTCTTGTGAACCCTGACCCTGACCCAGTCACCTACTTTTACTTTGGTTGCTCTGCTGCCTCCTGATCGATCGTCTGGGCTCGAACAACCTGGTTTGAGAGAGCTTTGGTGAGAGAAATTAGAGCTTTTATGTATTCTGGCATTTCAATTTTACAGACATCCAGAGGTGGCATATGACCTCCATCTCTGGGTGGCTCTGGCATACTTTTTCCTGTTAACTCACTTGGTGACGTCTTCCCCCCTGGTAATGATCTCATGGTCATCAGTACCAGTGGAAGCGCCTTCGCTCATTATCCTCTTAATAATTTGATTGGCTCTCTCAACCAATCCTTGAGACTGAGGGTGATATTCAGACCCAAACTTGTGGGTTATGCCCAGTGCATATCAACTTTCCCCAGCAGTTTATTGTTAAAATGTGTTCTGTTGTCGGACCTGATGCGTCTTGTAACTCTATACCTTAAGTGTGTGCATGTGTGCACTATATGGGATGTGATCAAACACTCGCAAGTTATGTGTACAGGAGTGGCGGCTCTTCGAATCCGCCGACGTTGAACCCCATCTACTATCACCACAACTATGGAAGGAACACAAATAAGATTACATCTTTTCATTTATCAAGCATTTTATGATTAAAAAAATATTTTTATGGTTCTGTAGTCACTGATTCTAAACCTACTGATATCTGATCTATTAGTCTGTACTTGTTCTGGCCCTCCTCTTAATAGTCTGGCGTCAACATAGATTGTTGTATGCTTTCTATCGCTTCTATCCTCTTTTGAAATAGGATGGAATTCCTAAATCCATCCTTTTCAATAATAATAATCTTAATAAACAGTCAACTTCTAGAAGAAAGGAGAAATAAAATAAAAATGCTATGCCTGTCATATCAATGCAGGAGAACCATGTCTTGTCTGAACTCACAGCGTCATCATTGTGCTTGGGTAAGGAATGAAGGGAGAATATTCGTTACTTTAAACAAAACTGCCAATTTAGCACGTCGCATAAATAGGTGTCAGTTTCTTAACAGCTCATGAGAAATCGATTACTCGTACATCCAACGGACGACTGTAATAATAACCACAATTTTTCCAAAAAACAGTAAACCCAAAACTATCCTTTGAAACCGACTAAAATAAAAACCTCAGTTTTGAAACGGTGATGAGAAATCAATTACTAAAGCCTAATGGCATTACTGTAATAATAACCACTGTCTTTTCCCAAAAACAGTAAACCCAACACTATTCTCTAAAACTGTCAATCAAAAAAAACAAAAAGATAAACAAGTAAAAACTCAGTACTGAAACAGTGATGGGAAATCAATTACTCGTACGCCGAACGGCATTACTGTAATAATAACCACTATTGTTTCTCAAAATCAATAGTAAACCCAACACTATATCTTCAACACTGGCAATAGTACTCAAAGAAAATATCTCTTTAATCCAAATTGTCAAAATGTGTTGGTGAATAAGTCGCTAATTATTAAAGAACGGGTTACAATTTATTTATTGGCCCCAAATCAAGGCCCATTTTCCAGGTTTAGGAAATTAATTAATTAATGTATTCCAGGGCGCCCTCGTCCTCTCCAGTACACCTGTCTATAACAACCATTCTATGATTTAAAAAATATATCTACAGTCTGTTCCATCCTTAAGGGATGCTGGTGACGATTAAATTGGAATCGTGCGGTTTTAACTCTATCTCTACGGGAGCTATCGGAATCAGTCACACATCAGTTCACCCTTCAGTCCTAAAAGTGTCTGAAAATAAGTTACGCATGTTGTCAGTGTCCCCATGATCAGTGTTCTCTCTACTATGTGTGTGGCTAAGCATGTGTCTCTAATATTAACTGGACCTCCGATGTGTGTGCAGTTCTTTACATGTTCTCAAATGTGGAGTAATGCAAGTGTTAATTTTGTTTGTGCACCCAGTCCGTAGCTTCAACCTCTGCTTTCACCATTGTTCTTCTCTGTGCCTCCACTCTGGAGCAACACTGTGATGTGGAGCAGCGGTGTCAACGACTGCATACAATCTGCAACTCTGGTGTTCATTCACCAGCCGCTGCTACTCCTTGCTTCTCTGCATAGATCTCCAAGCCTCCACAGTTGGGTCTTCATGAACCTCAATCTCGTGTTGCAGGCAGTCCCTCAGGATCTCAGATCTCATCTTGTATCAAGGTGTAGTTAAGGGCACAATGTCTTTGGTCCCCTGGTGGCGAGTAGGGATGCAGGACTTTGAACCAAAGTCTCCACTGCTGGCTGTTGTCATGCAGAGGTGTGATGTCATCATCATCTACTCTGTCCCACCGGACGCTTTGCTTCCTGTTCAGTGTCTCTTTAGTCTCCAGTTGAATCATTGGGTGACTAGTGGGTGTGGCACATTTCTGTTCAGTGAGTACAGTTCGCTGTCAGCTGTTGGATCTGGGCACGCCTAATTCTGTGTCTCTGGTCCGGGCATGGTGCCGTGGATCACTATTGCCTTGTGGCTGTGATGGCGGGGTTAGACATTATGAGAGTACTGAAGTGGTTCTGACTGAGACTGCTAACCCTGTGGTGGATAAGGACAAAAATTAGCCCAATGTCCAGCCTGACTATAATTAAAAATTATTAACGTCTAAAGCCTCTGTTGCCCCAGTTGTTACTCCTTTTACTCCTGAACGGGCTTCTTTTATGCATAACTAAGCTTGAAGCGGTGCAAACGTGGCTTGCTGTGGCTGTTGATAGATCAGTGCTTATGGATTTGGAGGAGGGGCTGGATACGGACTATACAGGACTCAAGGTCCATGTAGTTGTGCTGCAGTCTGCTGCACCGTGGCTTGTGCCATTTACTTCTGCTTTGGTCAAGTCATCTTTTACAAATAATATTCGTATTGGTTCAGCTGGCGTGCTTTCAGGTACACAAGGGGAAATGCGTACTCCTTTGGTAGTCAAATATATGCATACTTGCAATTTTTGTAACAAGTCTCGGCCCAGTAGGTTGGCAGGGCAGCTTGGGGCCAGCAGAAAGGAATGTTGCAGGCTCTTATCTCTCCAGGTTACTGGTAAAGGGACAGAGAATCGTTGCATCTGTGTCTGACCTGATACCCCTACAACCGCTATGGCCTTGTTTGAGGGAGGAAATGGTTGTTGTACACTAGAAAATGTGGCTCCTGAGTCAGCTAACATAACTATGTTTTGTCCATTTATGGTTAAGGTGACCAGTGGTTCCTTAGTGAACATCTCTTCCTTGTGTTGTAGTGGGCGTCTTCAGTACTGTCCCTGCCATCCCTGTAATGGGTTAGGCGGGTTGGCTTGTGAGGGAGGATATTGGTCATGTGGATATGGGAGCGGGTGCGGCTGCTGCTGCAAGGAGGGGGGCTGTTGTGGGGAATTTTGCTGCTGAGCTGGCTGCAAGAAGGGGGGCTGTTGTTGTTGTACAGGGGCTTCCTGGGGTCCATTGTAACCTCCAGGTCCTCCATAACTTCTTCCTCTGTATCTTCCTCTTCCTCTGCCACCTTTTCCATAATAGTTACCTCTTGGCCTCTTACAGTCTCTGGCAAAGTGCCCTGGCTCCTCACATATGTAACAATTGTATGGGCCTGTTGTCCTGCCTCCTTTACCAGGTACATAGTTGGAGTCGTTATGGTGTCGTGTGTCATCAGTCTGTCCGTACCATCCGTTATTCAACGGCTGGGGAATCGTCTGTGTGGACCATGTGGGTTGGGGAGGGTAGAAAGGAGGAAGGGGGGCTAATTGTTGTTGTACTGCCTGCATGACTGGAGCTATTTTTGGATCCTCCTGCATGGATCCCAGCACACTTGTTAACTGTTCTTGTGTGGCTACCAGCTGCTTCTGTGCTTTGTCATCTTTGGCTATTTTAGTATTATCTGCCGCGATTTTCTTTTCATTCTGAATCTGTAGTCTCAGTAGCTCTAACTTTAGAGTTTCTGCATTAGTAGGCTCTAGGACCTCTGGGGCTACGTTTTCTAGGAAGTGCATTACATTATCAGTCCACACTTCCTGGGACAAATTTTTTAGTCCCACTACATTCTTTAGCTGAACCTGCACGGTGTCTGGCAGTCCCTTAATGACCATGGCCCGATACATTTTTTTGGTTGGGGGTGTTTGTGTATGTTCCTCTCCAAATGCCTTTCTCCATATAGCTTCACTCCTTGCCATAAACGCAACTCGGGACTCTTTTGTGTTCCAGGAAAAATCCTCGACTGCGGTAGCTGTGTGTTTACTGGGGTATTTCCCTCGTAATGCTCCGTAGAGTGCTTCTTGGAATTTATCCTGACTCATGTTATGCGGGTGTTTCTCTGTAATCCCTATCTTCTCCCAAATGGTTTGTGCGGCCACTGTACCCACACATCCTGCCAGAAAGTGGCGAAAGTCGCCTAGAGCCAAGTCTGTTCCAGTAGTGGCCACCTTAAGTGCTGCGATCCACTCATCAGCCCCGTTCATCAGGGGGGGTAATGTTGTCAGTACTGCTGTTGTGTCTACGGGTGAGTATGGAACATAATCCATGACCCCAGCGGCATGCCCGGGGGCTTGCACCAAAGGGAGTTGTGTAACAGGTGAAAGGTCAGAAAAAATGGGGTCCCTCCAGACAGGTGCGCCCTGTGAGCGTCTTCTTCCATACTGATGTCCTGACCTGGTTCTGAGGGGGGAGGTGTCAGTGGGAGGGGAGAGTTCAAGTCTGCCACACACATTGTAGCTGACAGCATTACCTAGTGGTGCGTCACCTGCTCTAGGCTGGTCATCATGCTCTTCTGGCTCACTGTCTCCCTCTGCTGACCTAGTTTCGTCACTTTTGTTTATGTTACTATCTGATTTCTGCTGACTGTCTCTTTTTCCTCTGATTTCTCTCTCTCTTTCCTGTCTATCAAGTTCTTCTATCATTAAGGTCAGCATCTCTTCTGTGAGGCCTTGGCGTGGTTCAGGCTCCTCCCCTGAGCTGTGTCTCCTCTGGAGGCGTTCTCTATTGTTGTCCATGTAGGGTCCAGGTAGTGTCCATGTAGGGTCCAGGTAGTGTCCATGTAGGGTCCAGGTAGTGTCCAGGTAGTGTCCATGTAGGGTCCAGGTAGTGTCCATGTGTTGGAGTTGGACAGCGACACACCACCTGGACGACACTCACTGGAAGAAAGAGCGGTAGACTTCTACGTTACATCTATAAGCGTTTTATTCAGAAATCAGGATACAAGTAGACATCATGCATGGACCCCCCTCCAGAGCTCTGACCGATGGCCTCAGCGCTGGAGAAAGGACGCCGGTTCAAAGTGAGCGGCCATCTTAAATACCCGACGGGAACAGTTCTGATTGGACAGGAGCAAAGGGGGCGGTGTCTTCTCATTGGTTCTTGTTGCCAGCTCCCGCCTCTGCCGCTCCTTCATTGGTTCTTCTCTGCCAATGAGTGCACATGTTGTGAAAAGGTGGGGAAGAGGAGATAGTTGATTTAATAGTCCCTCTCTTGTAAGAAGACTTCCTTGGGCCTTATCTCTTCAGGGATGAGGCCTGGATCTTCGAAGGTCGTCCACACACCGGGGGCTTCTTCCCACGTGTGAGTGTGTGTGTGAGGGGGATCGGTGATGGGGGTCAGTGCAGAGAGACAGTGAGGGCTTAAAGTGTCTAAGAAGGAGAATAATGGCCCCATCTGGACCCTTGTTATCTTGTTATCCTCCCGACGAGGTAAGGACTGTGATTGCTCTTTCTAAACAATGAATACAATGAGCTCTTTCTCAGTTCTCTTCTTGGATGAGTGCAGTGCAGAGGGGTTTACATCAACATGATGGTTTACATCAACATGATTGTTGTAGCAGCAGTGGTCCAATGCTTTCTCTGGTAGGGCATTTAATTAACTGTCTATATTTAAAGGCCTGAAGGGTTTCCTTTGTTAAAAGTTCGAGTACATAACTAAAGAGTCGGGAAGGTCCGCTCCGAACAGATACGGTGTGGAGCGGACCTTCCGGACTCTTTAGTTATTGTACTCGGGGATTTTAACAATAAAACCTCAGCCACGAACTCCTAAATATAGACAGTTAATTAAATGCCTACCAGAGAGAAGAGCATTCTGGACCACTGCTACACAACAATCAGCAGGGCCTATCACGCCGTCCTCGAGCTGCACTGGGAAACTCTGACCACGTCATGGTTCATCTGATTCCTCATACAGGCAGAGACTAAAGCTCTGCAAACCTGTGGTGAGGAAGTTCAAGAAGTGGACCAGTGAGGCTCTGGAGGATCTACGTGCTTGGACTGTACTGACTGGGATGTCTTCAGGACTGCTACCAACAGCCTGGATGAGTACACAGAGGCTGTAACTTCCCACATCAGCTTCTGTGAGGACAGCTGTATTCCATCCAGCTCCAGGGTGAGTTATAACAACGACAAACCCTGGTTCACAGCGGAGCTCAGGAAGCTAAGACTGCAGAAGGACCAGGCATTCAGGAGTGGGACAAGGACCTGTACACAGTCCAAATACAGGTTTAGCAAGGCGGTGAGAGATGCTAAACGACTGTACTCTGAGAAACTGCAACAGCAGCTCTCAGCAAACGACTCTGCTTCTGTCTGGAGGGCTCAGGCAGATCACCAACTACAAGCCCAAATCACCCCACTCCATGAACAATGTGCTTCTGGCAGACGAGCTCAATGAGTTCTACTGCCGCTTTGAAAGACAATGGAGCAGTCCTGAGACAATCCCCACAGCCCCACCAACAAGCCACAGACCATCAGCCCACCTCCCCAGCCCATCAGGGCTCACACCTGAGCACCTCCATCAACTCAGCGACGCCCTCGTCATCCTGGAGAGAGCCAACAGGCTGTTTAAAAAGCAGAACCCCGCGAAAGCAGCGGCCCGGACTCCGTCTCCCCTCCACCCTGAAGCACTGTGCTGACCAGCTGTCTCCGTGTTCACCGACATCTTCAACACCTCCTGGAGACATGCCACGTTCCAGCCTGCTTCAAGGCTCCACCATCATCCCCGTCCCAAAACCCAAGATCACAGGACTCAATGACTACAGGCCCATCGCCTGACCTCTGTGGTCATGAAGTCCTTTGAACGCTTGGTCCTGTCACACCTCAAGACCATCACCGACCCACTCCTGGACGCCCTGCAGCTCGACTACAGAGCCAACAGGTCTGCAGACGATGGAGTCAACATGGCCCTTCACTACATCCTCGAGCATCTGGACTCGGAACCACGCCAGGATCCTGTTTGTGGACTTCAGCTCTGCTTTCAATACAATCATCCCGTCCCTGCTGCAGGACAGGTCTCCCAGCTGCCCGTGCCCGACTCCACCTGCAGGTGGATCACAGACTTCCTGACCGACAGGAAGCAGCACGTGAGGCTGGGGAAACACGTCTCAGGCTCCCGGACCACCAGCACGGTTCCCCCAAGGCTGTGTTCTCTCCTCTGCTGTTCTCCTGTACACCAACAGATGCACCTCCAGTCACCAGTCCGACAAGCTCCTAAAGTTCGCGGATGACACCACCCTCATTGGACTCATCTCTGGTGGGGACAGACCGCCCACAGGTGGGAGAGACTGACCACCTGGTGACCTGGTGCAGCCAGAACAACCTGGAGCTCAACGCTCTGAAGACAGTGGAGATGGTTGTGGATTTCAGGAGGAATGCAGCCCCACCCGCCCTCTCATCCTGTGTGACTCCCGTCGACGCTGTGAGTCCTACCGCTTCCTGGGCTCCATCATCTCCCAGGACCTCAAGTGGGAGCTGAACATCGGCTCCATCTCCAAGAAGGCCCAGCAGAGGATGTTCTTCCTGAGGCAGCTGAGGAAATTCAACCTGCCAGGGAAGATGATGGTACAGTTCTACGCCATCGTTGAGTCCATCATCTGCTCCTCCATCACCGCTGGCACCCTGCAGCCACAGCCAAAGACAAGGGCAGGCTGCAGAGCATCATCCGCCGGCCGAGAGGGTTTATCGGCTGCAATCTGCCTTCCCCAGGTCCTGTTCACTTCCAGGTCAATGAAGCGTGCTAGAAAGATTGTCGCCGACCCTCCCACCCTGGACACTCCCTGTTCGAGTCCCCTCGGGAGGAGGCTGCTGGTCCATCATGACTAAGTCCACCCGCCACAACAAAAGTTTTTCCGCCGGCGGTCGGGCTCATGAATGGACCCGACGGGACTGACTGTCACCCCAGGACTACCCTTTCTTCCACCTTCTCTCCTCCTCCTTCTTCCTCCTTCCTCTTCCTCCTCCTCCCTCTTCCTCCCACCTCCTCCTCCTCCTTCTTCTTCCCTCTCCACACACGTCACTTTAACATGCACTTTAACTAAAACACACCACTTGAAGCACACACCCAAACACTCTCACATTACTTGTTGTCTTTCCGTCGCGTTGATTGTTGTTTGTTTGTCATGTCCAAATGTTGCACCTTCCACCAAAAAAAATTCCTCGTTTGTTTGTGAAAACATTCTTTGGCAATAAACCTGTTTCTGATTCTGACATTCCTTAGGTGTCACTGTTATCTTTTTTTAGATCAGTCAGACACCAGAGTGCTCCGCTGGAGATTTTAACTTCCATTCAGTGTTTTCCATCTTACACATAATCTATATGCAAACAATACTAAGCTATGCTAAACTATAATATATATTCTTTACAAATCCCTCTTTTCACATCCGCTGGATGTGAACCCTTCCTCTGGGAATATTTATTTCCCTCTTCATGCCAGATCTTGTCATGGCCTGGCCTCCCTAAGTGGCTATGTGTCCTGGTCTCCTCGTCCTGTCTTAGCTCTGCCACTCGACGTGAATGAGTCTCCTGAAATATAATCTTTCGTTGCCTAGATTAAGGTCCCATAAGACCTGTAAGATACCTATTTCTCGGGGAGAGAGTCTCTCTGTTAGGGATGGAAACAGGGGCGTGGTTTCTGTCATGTGGTACTCCGATCCACCCTCTTAGATCTTCCATCCTAGGGAAGTCAGTAGGTCTGTGTGCGTTAAATCTGTAATGTGCAGGTGTCGAAGGAAAGAGGTGAAATTGAGAGTGGTCAGGCAGGGGGGGGGGGCGGTCTTGCATCCTAGCGGCTGGTGAGTAGCAGGTTGGCATCCTGATAACCAGTTGACGATCCGGTCCCCGCTGCAACTCATCTGCTTCATCCTGGTCTGGGTCCTGGAAGTCCTTCTGGTCCTCTGGTCCTCTGCTCCTTCAGCTCCTCTGCTCCTCTGCTGTCGATGGGGTCTTTATCCGGTGGTCTCAAACTTGATTTCGTCTGGATCGTCCTGGTCAGGCTTGTTGTTGTTCTTTCACTGGTGTCGCATGGGTCCTGGATTCGACATGACTCTCATGGGCAGCATCGTGCTCTTCATTGGCTCCTCAGTCTCTGAGCCGGGTGATGATGGTGTCCGATGCTCCTGTGGGCAGCTCCTCATGGCAGGTCCTCACAGCAGGCAGTCAGCACACGATGGAGGTCGATGCTGGAGCGTCAGGTGTAGCTGTTGAAGAGAATGAGAAAACACAACACAACAGCCACTGGCCCGGATCTATGCAGAATGTGACACTTGACTATGAAAAATTGTATTTTAATTTCTATATTTAATAAGTATCTAATACTTCCTAGGCTTGAATTCGCAATCTTTAACTGAGTCGGAGGAACAGCTTCTCACCCCGTGTGGGAGGAATCATCTATTAAATGGCCATCCGTCGTCCAACAGAGTCTCAATTACTTATCCAATCCAATCTAACTTTATTTATCTTTAATGGTTATGATAAATGTAATTTATCCTATCTATGGCCCTTGACTAGGGCATAGAAATATTCAAATCCTACTAGGATCTGATAGCAGGCAGGTATTCGTCCAGCACCCTCTCTCTCGTCTCGAACCCTAAAACAGCTTATGGGAAAAAACAAAACATTTGCACATCGAGGTGCCATTAATGACAGGAGACGGTGAGCAGTGAGTCGATGTTGTCTGCACACATCTTCCTGTGTTGCAGTCCTAACTCTAGCTCTAATGTCTCAGTCTCTGCTCCTTCTTGTCTCCTTTCTGTCTCCTTTCTTTTCCTGTCATTCCTACTTCTAAGTCACTTCACGTAATTCAACTGGCTTCAATCTATAATATTAACATACAGTCACTCTCAGGCAACATACATTAAAAACAATATTCTCCCTAATCTTTTCTATTATAATGTCTTTTTTGGCAGGTTCTTCTCTAAACCTCACATGACTAATCCTACGATAATGACAAGGGTCAGTCCCATGACCATTAGAACAGTTTGTCTGACTTCCAGCTGTTCCTATAGTGGTTTGCGGGGGGGGACCTTCTAGCTGGGCTATCAGGCTCCCCGAAACACCTACGGAACGACCTCTGTGGCATCAACATTTTAGATCTGATTGTGTTTCTGTCAATGTCCCTGTTGGACAGGTGGCTGGGGCACAATGTGTCAGGTGGTGTCAAAGGTGCCTCTGCCTTACCCTTGACCTGGACCATGTGTGAAGTAACCTCCTTCACTTCGTACAGACCAGTCCACCTAAGCTCAGTCCACTTCCTCTGTGAACCCTGACCCTGACCCAGTCACCTACTTTTACTTTGGTTGCTCTGCTGCCTCCTGATCGATCGCCTGGGGAACAACCTGGTTTGAGAGAGCTTTGGTGAGAGATGTATTCTGGCATTTCAATTTACAGACATCCAGAGGTGGCATATGACCTCCATCTCTTTTCCTGTTAACTCACTTGGTGACGTCTTCCCCTGGTAATGATCTCATGGTCATCAGTACCAGTGGAAGCGCTCATTATCCTCTTAATAATTTGATTGGCTCTCTCAACCAATCCTTGAGACTGAGGGTGATATTCAGACCCAAACTTGTGGGTTATGCCCAGTGCATATCAACTTTCCCCAGCAGTTTATTGTTAAAATGTGTTCTGTTGTCGGACCTGATGCGTCTTGTAACTCTATACCTTAAGTGTGTGCATGTGTGCACTATATGGGATGTGATCAAACACTCGCAAGTTATGTGTACAGGAGTGGCGGCTCTTCTTCGAATCCGTCGACGTTGAACCCCATCTACTATCACCACAACTATGGAAGGAACACAAATAAGATTACATCTTTTCATTTATCAAGCATTTTATGATTTAAAAAAATATTTTTATGGTTCTCGTTGTAGTCACTGATTCTAAACCTACTGATATCTGATCTATTAGTCTGTACTTGTTCTGGCCCTCCTCTTAATAGTCTGGCGTCAACATAGATTGTTGTGTGCTTCTATCGCTTCTATCCTCTTTTGAAATAGGATGGAATTCCTAAATCCATCCTTTTCAATAATAATAATCTTAATAAACAGTCAACTTCTAGAAGAAAGGAGAGAAATAAAATAAAAATGCTTATGCCTGTCATATCAATGCAGGAGAACCATGTCTTGTCTGAACTCACAGCGTCATCATTGTGCTTGGGTAAGGAATGAAGGAGAATATTCGTTTTTAAACAAAACTGCCAATTTAGCACGTCGCATAAATAGGTGTCAGTTTCTTAACAGCTCATGAGAAATCGGTTACATGTACATCCAACGGACGACTGTAATAATAACCACTATTTTTCCAAAAAACAGTAAACCCAAAACTATCCTTTGAAACCGACTAAAATAAAAACCTCAGTTTTGAAACGGTGATGAGAAATCAATTACTCGTAAGCCTAATGGCATTACTGTAATAATAACCACTGTTTTTCCCCAAAAAACAGTAAACCCAACACTATTCTCTAAAACTGTCAATCAAAAAAAACAAAAAGATAAACAAATAAAACTCAGTACTGAAACAGTGATGGGAAATCAATTACTCGTACGCCGAACGGCATTACTGTAATAATAACCACTATTGTTTCTCAAAATCAATAGTAAACCCAACACTATATCTTCAACACTGGCAATAGTACTCAAAGAAAAATATCTCTTTAATCCAAATTGTCAAAATGTGTTGGTGAAAATAAGTCGGCCTAATTATTAAAGAACGGGTTACAAATTTATTTATTGGCCCCATATCAAGGCCCATTTTCCAAGTTTAGGAGATTAATTAATTAATGTATTCCAGGGCCTCGCCCTCCATTACACCTGCCTATAACAACCATTCTATGATTTACAAAATATATCTACAGTCTGTTCCATCCTTAAGGGATGCTGGTGACGATTAAATTGGAATCGCACGCAGTTTTAACTCTATCTCTACGGAGCTATCGGAATCAGTCACATCAGTTCACCCTTTAGTCCTAAAGGTGTCTTTGAAATAAGTTACGCATGTTGTCAGTGTCCCCATGATCAGTGTTTTCTCTACTATGTGTGTGGCTAAGCATGTGTCTAAGCATGTGTCTCTAATACTAACTGGACCTCCGATGTGTGTGCAGTTCTTTACATATTCTCAAATGTGGAGTAATGCAAGTGTTAATTTTGTTTGTGCACCCAGTCCGTAGCCTCAACCTCTGCTTTCACCATTGTTCTTCTCTGTGCCTCCACTCTGGACCAACACTGTGACGTGGAGCTGCGGCGTCAACGACTGCATACAGTCTGCAACTCTGGTGTTCATTCACCAGCCGCTGCTACTCCTTGCTTCTCTGCATAGATCTCCAAGCCTCCACAGTTGGGTCTTCATGAACCTCAATCTCGTGTTGCAGGCAGTCCCTCAGGATCTCAGATCTCATCTTGTATCAAGGTGTAGTTAAGGGCACAATGTCTTTGGTCCCCTGGTGGCGAGTAGGGATGCAGGACTTTGAACCAAAGTCTCCACTGCTGGCTGTTGTCATGCAGAGGTGTGATGTCATCATCATCTACTCTGTCCCACCGGACGCTTTGCTTCCTGTTCAGTGTCTCTTTAGTCTCCAGTTGAATCATTGGCTGACTAGTGGGTGTGGCACATTTCTGTTCAGTGAGTACAGTTCGCTGTCAGCTGTTGGATCTGGGCACGCCTAATTCTGTGTCTCTGGTCCGGGCCTGGTGCCGTGGATCACTATTGCCTTGTGGCTGTGGCTGTGTGTTGGGTGCTTGTTATGGCGGGGTTAGACATTATGAGAGTACTGAAGTGGTTCTGACTGAGACTGCTAACCCTGTGGTGGATAAGGACAAAAATTAGCCCAATGTCCAGCCTGACTATAATTAAAAAATTATTAATACTCGTCTAAAGCCTCTGTTGCCCCAGTTGTTACTCCTTTTACTCCTGAACGGGCTTCTTTTATGCATAACTAAGCTTGAAGCGGTGCAAACGTGGCTTGCTGTGGCTGTTGATAGATCAGTGCTTATGGATTTGGAGGAGGGGCTGGATACGGACTATACAGGACTCAAGGTCCATGTAGTTGTGCTGCAGTCTGCTGCACCGTGGCTTGTGCCATTTACTTCTGCTTTGGTCAAGTCATCTTTTACAAATAATATTCTTATTGGTTCAGCTGGCGTGCTTTCAGGTACACAAGGGGAAATGCGTACTCCTTTGGTAGTCAAATATATGCATACTTGCAATTTTTGTAACAAGTCTCCGTGGAGTAGGTTGCCAGGGCAGCTTGGGGCGAGCAGAAAGGAATGTTGCAGGCTCGTATCTCTCCAGGTTACTGGTAAAGGGACAGAGAATCGTTGCATCTGTGTCTGACCTGATACCCCTACAACCGCTATGGCCTTGTTTGAGGGAGGAAATGGTTGTTGTACACTAGAAAATGTGGCTCCTGAGTCAGCTAACATAACTATGTTTTGTCCATTTATGGTTAAGGTGACCAGTGGTTCCTTAGTGAACATCTCTTCCTTGTGTTGTAGTGGGCGTCTTCAGTACTGTCCCTGCCATCCCTGTAATGGGTTAGGCGGGTTGGCTAGTGAGGGAGGATATTGGTCATGTGGATATGGGAGCGGGTGCGGCTGCTGCTGCAAGGAGGGGGGCTGTTGTGGGGAATTTTGCTGCTGAGCTGGCTGCAAGAAGGGGGGCTGTTGTTGTTGTACAGGGGCTTCCTGGGGTCCATTGTAACCTCCAGGTCCTCCATAACTTCTTCCTCTGTATCTTCCTCTTCCTCTGCCACCTTTTCCATAATAGTTACCTCTTGGCCTCTTACAGTCTCTGGCAAAGTGCCCTGGCTCCTCACATATGTAACAATTGTATGGGCCTGTTGTCCTGCCTCCTTTACCAGGTACATAGTTGGAGTCGTTATGGTGTCGTGTGTCATCAGTCTGCACCACCCGTTATTCAACGGCTGGGGAATCGTCTGTGTGGACCATGTGGGTTGGGGAGGGTAGAAAGGAGGAAGGGGGGCTAATTGTTGTTGTACTGCCTGCATGACTGGAGCTATTTTTGGATCCTCCTGCATGGATCCCAGCACACTTGTTAACTGTTCTTGTGTGGCTACCAGCTGCTTCTGTGCTTTGTCATCTTTGGCTATTTTAGTATTATCTGCCGCGATTTTCTTTTCATTCTGAATCTGTAGTCTCAGTAGCTCTAACTTTAGAGTTTCTGCATTAGTAGGCTCTAGGACCTCTGGGGCTACGTTTTCTAGGAAGTGCATTACATTATCAGTCCACACTTCCTGGGACAAATTGTTTAGTCCCACTACATTCTTTAGCTAAACCTGCACGGTGTCTGGCAGTCCCTTAATGACCATGGCCCGATAAATTTTTTTGGTTGGGGGTGTTTGTGTATGTTCCTCTCCAAATGCCTTTCTCCATATAGCTTCACTCCTTGCCATAAACGCAACTGGGGACTCTTTTGTGTTCCAGGAAAAATCCTCGACTGCGGTAGCTGTGTGTTTACTGGGGTATTTTCCTCGTAATGCTCCGTAGAGTGCTTCTTGGAATTTATCCTGACTCATGTTATGCGGGTGTTTCTCTGTAATCCCTATCTTCTCCCAAATGGTTTGTGCAGCCACTGTACCCACACATCCTGCCAGAAAGCGGCGAAAGTCGCCTAGAGCCAAGTCTGTTCCAGTAGTGGCCACCTTAAGTGCTGCGATCCACTCATCAGCCCCGTTCATCAGGGGGGGTAATGTTGTCAGTACTGCTGTTGTGTCTACGGGTGAGTATGGAACATAATCCATGACCCCAGCGGCATGCCCGGGGGCTTGCACCAAAGGGAGTTGTGTGACAGGTGAAAGGTCAGAAAAAATGGGGTCCCTCCAGACAGGTGCGCCCTGTGAGCGTCTTCTTCCATACTGATGTCCTGACCTGGTTCTGAGGGGGGAGGTGTCAGTGGGAGGGGAGAGTTCAAGTCTGCCACACACATTGTAGCTGACAGCATTACCTAGTGGTGCATCACCTGCTCTAGGCTGGTCATCATGCTCTTCTGGCTCACTGTCTCCCTCTGCTGACCTAGTTTCGTCACTTTTGTTTATGTTACTATCTGATTTCTGCTGACTGTCTCTTTTTCCTCTGATTTCTCTCTCTCTTTCCTGTCTATCAAGTTCTTCTATCATTAAGGTCAGCATCTCTTCTGTGAGGCCTTGGCGTGGTTCAGGCTCCTCCCCTGAGCTATGTCTCCTCTGGAGGCGTTCTCTATTGTTCTTGGCCAGCTGTTCTCTCTCAACCCCGACTGCTGTTGGTGTGCTAGTGGGCTGTAAGACTTGGTGACCTGTGCCTGTTTGCAGGGGGGTTC
Organism: Pseudoliparis swirei; assembly: GCF_029220125.1. Taxonomy (NCBI): domain Eukaryota; kingdom Metazoa; phylum Chordata; class Actinopteri; order Perciformes; family Liparidae; genus Pseudoliparis; species Pseudoliparis swirei. Next base: position 563,235 of record NC_079399.1, on the reverse strand, counting down.
TCTGTTCACGCTCACCTCGTGCTTGTTGGTTACTTAGTGTTTTTGCTGTATGTCCAGTCATGTCTTCCAGTCCTTCTGTTGTCCCTGACAAGTTGCTTAGTCTCTCTTTGTCATCTGTGGTTCTGGGTTTAAAGTCTGCATTCACCTGTCCCTGCACTGCATTAAGTGTTACGATGCCTGAGATGGAGGCCTTTATTCCTCCATCTGTTACTTCTATTACCGGCATCTGTATGAATGGGTTGCTTGAATGATATGAGGGAGGCGCTGTTGGGCCTGCTCTGCTGTCTATTTTTAGATCAGTGTTTTTTAGGTTTGGGTATAAACTGCTGTCCTGCTGCTGAGCTTTCTCTACCCTGCCGTCTCTTATTGATTTTGTTTTACGTTCCAGTTCCTCGAGGGCCCATTGTTTGACCTGCTCCTCTCCCTCAGCCTCTGTTATTTCTACTTTAGCCTTTCTACGGGTTGAAAATGTACTCACACCCTTTTTTATCTTGTTATATCTGTCTTTTGCATCTTCTACATCCTTGTCTATGCTTTTCCTCATGCTTTCTCTTTCTTCCTCATTGGGGAGAGAATTGTTTGGTCTTAACCACCCCCTTTGTATCCAACTTCCTTCTACTCTTTTGAATACTTTGCTTACTTCTGCCCAATTCAGGCCTGCTCTGTCCTTCACTCGTTCTTTCAACCAATCTCGCACTGTTATCTCCACTTTGGGTGGGCTCGTCATTATGTGTTGTTGTGTTCTTTTATCTTTATCTGGGTATCTGCAAATGTCCGTTTTCTGTTAATATTATCAAAATACGTGCTTATTAAAAACTATGTTTCAGAAAGAAAGATGATGGTCACACACTCTACTAATTAATAGTTATCTTCAAAAGGAATTCTTCCGTCACTGTCCTGCTCTGTTATTGTCTCGCTCTGGGTGCCTGAAGGGTGTAAAACGGTGCGCGCAGCTATGTGGGGAAGGGGGGCTACTCTGTTCTGTGAAGGCGCGTGCCCTCCACGCGCAACGTGATTGTCTCCTCCTCCTGTGTTTACGTTTCTGCTCTTGTTAAGCGGAGTTTCCTCGTTGTTTCTCAGCATCCTCCTCAATCTCAAACTGGTACCTGCTCTTAAACGTAGTACATAATCGCCATACAATGTGTTCTTTACTCAGCAACGTGCCTTTCAGAACAATAAATCCTCATTTATCACTCGTGCAATTCAACAGACTAGAGCTTGCGTTGACACCGTGAGGTTTCGACTCTGCTCTGTTGATTCCACTTTGACAACATGTATTCACCACCGGTATTCAACATTCATTCACAGTTTATGCATACATGTGTTCTGGTGCGAGGCCGCCTTCTTCGTTCCGAACCGGCTCTCTGCAGAGTCTTCACGCAGGCCGCTTCGTCTCGGTTCCGAACCGGCTCTGCAGAGTCTTCTACTTGCGAGGCCGCCTCGTCTTTTCGAACCGGCTCTCTGCAGAGTCTTCACGTGCGAGGCCGCCGTCTTCGTTCGAACCGGCTCTCTGCAGAGTCTTCATTGAGGCCGCCTCGTCGTTCGAACCGGCTCTCTGCAGAGTCTTCTACGAGGCGAGGCGCCTCGTCTTCGGTTCGAACCGCTCTCTGCAGAGTCTTCTACTTGCAGGAGGCCGCCTTTCGTTCGAACCGGCTCTGCAGAGTCTTCTACGTGCGAGGCCGCCTCTTTCTGTCAAACTGTATCGTGATTTCCCTTTTTACGCTTTATTTTATTAAAATCAAGTCAAACAAGTTTGCAGTTTCAATACTCACTTCCAATACTCCTGATCAAATTTAGAGTATTCAATCTGACTGATTCAAAAATAAATAGGTTCAGTCCTACCTTATTTTGTACACCGGTGTTTGATCAGTTTTTTGGAGTGGGCCTTGAAAGCAGTGGTCCGTCCGGGGGTCTCTCGTGCTCGTCCTCCTCAGGTCTCTGGACCGGATTTCACAACCATTCGTCTGCTACCATTTTGTTGGAGTTGGACAGCGACACACCACCTGGACGACACTCACTGGAAGAAAGAGCGGTAGACTTCTACGTTACATATATAAGCGTTTTATTCAGAAATCAGGATACAAGTGGACAATCATGCATGGACCCCCCTCCAGAGCTCTGACCGATGGCCTCAGCGCTGGAGAAAGGACGCCGGTTCGGAGTGTTCGGCCATTTTAAATAACCGAACGGAACAGTTCTGATTCGTCAGGAGATAAGGGGGTGGGATTTTCTCATTGGCTCTTGTTTCTCTGCTTCCGCCGTTGTTGCTCCTTCATTGGTTCTTCTCGTCTGCCAATGAGTGCATATATTGTGAAAAGGTGGGGGAAGAGGAGATAGTTGATTTAATAGTCCCTCTCTTGTAAGAAGACTTCCTTCGGGCCTTATCTCTTCAGGGATGAGGCCTGGATCTTCTCCGAAGGTCGTCCACACACCGGGCTTCTTCCCACCTGTGGGTGTGTGCGTGCGAGGGGATCGGTGAAGGGGGGTGCGGAGAGACAGTGAGGGCTTAAAGTGTCTAAGAAGGAGAATAAATGGCCCCATCTGGACCCTTGTTATCTATCCTCCCGACGAGGTAAGGACTGTGATTGCTCTTTCTAAACTATGAATACAATGAGCTCTTACTCTAGTCATCTTCTTGGATGAGTGCAGTGCAGAGGGGGGTTTACATCAACATTCCTTAGGTGTCACTGTTATCTTTCTTTAGATCAGTCAGACACCAGAGTGCTCCGCTGGAGATTTTAACTTCCATTCAGTGTTTTCCATCTTACACATAATCTATATGCAAACAATACTAAGCTATGCTAAACTATAATATATATTCTTTACACTAGCGGCACTAGTCCCGCCCTCCTGAAGCTCTAAACTTAGGGAAAACACTGAACTCGATTAGTATTGATCAAAACAGAACGAGGCTTCGGCTGTAGCCTACTTGAAACATACTATTGAGAATATTGAGAACGTATTCGCTGACATGCACGTGATGAACACAGTTTATTTTTATTTATTTTTTTCATCGCAGACTTTTTTTTGCCTGATGGTGTGTTCACACCGGACGCGGCGGAAAAATTCTCGACGCGTCTGACGCAGCAGTCTCGACACGCGTCGGAAAAAAGTGTGTTCAGACCAGATTAGTCGCGACCGCAGAGTACTTCCACTTTTCAGTGGACTGAGCTGCACTCCCACTGTGCTTCTCGCTGCTCTCTCTCTTCTCTCTTTGATACGTGTCTCTGAGACTTTTCCACCTACGGCGGCAGATCTCCTCTGCCATGAAACACATATGCCGGCGGTTGGTTCATAGTAAAGTACAACAAATAGCTTCTCCGACCTTCTTCCACGCTTCATCTTTATAGCTACGGTTTCGGTAAGTAAAAAGAGTTGTGTCATAAAGTTCGGGGTGCCCACAGACGGCGACAATAATCTTTTCCTCCACTTTCTAAATCCGCAGGACGATGACGCTGCTCAACGCTGATTGGCTGACGCAACTATGACTCACGTGTTTTTGCTGCCGGAGTTGGGAAATTTCAACTCGCGCGTCGAGGACCTGCGTCTGTTCGCTCTGTTCGCTCTGTTCGTCCCGCGGCAAACCCTCTGTTCGTGCTGCTTCAAGCGCGTCTGACGCATTGCTCGCTGGAAAATACGCAGCTATGCAGCTTCTACGCAGCTTCTACGCAGCTGTGCATTGACTTTGCATGTAATCTCGACGCGCGTCGAGATTTCGACGCGTCCGGTGTGAACACACCATTAGGCGCTCGGGAAAACGGCTTAGGCGCGCGCCCAAATTTTCTCTATGCAGGAAAAACCCTGCACAGGTGAACACCCTCTCACTAGCACACCCCCCCCCCCCCCACCCGTCGACAACGCGTCGTCAACGCTGGTTGTGATTTAAGGCTTGGGTGGGCCGCAGAAGATTTTCAGATTTCAAATTGGGCCGCGGCATTCTTGAGTTTGGGAACAGCTGGCTTAGACTAATCAGTCTCCTGTGAGAAGCTACGAGCGGCATTTGGCGGCCAAATTTGTTTTCCTAGGATGGCAAATTCACGACCCGCCATCCTCTGCCTCTGATTGGCTCGTAGTCTTGGTCTTTGTTGACTGGGTTGGTTAGGTTTAGAGCAGATTGGGACGTCCGGTTTGTGTTCGATGCTCTGAAAGAAGTCATCCATGGTGATATTCCCAAAGGTCCAAAACTAGTCTTTGTATATATTTTGTTCTCCCTTTTTTTTCTTTTTTTTCATCACTCACTGTATTTGCTTCCTTTGATTTGTTTTTGGTAATATGCGTTTCTAATATTCTCCAAACTAATTGAAAGTCTTGATGAAGAAAAAGTGAAATGTAAAAAAATAAAAAGGTGCTTTTAAATTGTGTGATGCTGATGGAGTTGAAAAGTAATCAAAGGGAAATGACAAAAGTTGGAGCTTGAAGGTTTGTGCAAGACTAATCAAGTTTGGCTTCTTTCTTTTTTTTGTCACAACCAAGTTACCTCTTTGCTGAATGTGGCACCCAGCGGAACGACATCTCAATCATCAACTCATTCGAGTTATGTTGCTTCGAACGCAATCGATGGGAGTAGAAACCCAAACATGATTTCCTGCACCCATACAAAGCCGCAAGAAAAGAGCTGGTGGAGGCTGATCCTGCCGGCCATGTACAGGATCACATCTGTCAGCATCACCAACAGGAATTCAGCACCCGAGAGGATCAACAATGCCATGATCCTGATTGGGAATTGCCCGATGAACAACGGAAACAACAACCCAATGTAATCCTGGAATTTATATGATTCTACCTCACCAGTGCATGCATTTAGGATTTAATCTTCTCACAGAAAATAATATGTTTATAATCTTCATTTCATTTAATATGTGATAAAGCTTTCAATTGTATAACAAGAGTCTCCTCAGTCAAAGTTAGACATTCAAATCAATTCAGTTTATTTTATATAGCCAAGTATTACAAATTACGAAGAGAAGAGGAGATAGGTGCTCAGTGTCTCCTAAACGTCCCCCAGCAGCCTATAAGCCTATAGCAGCATCTCTAGGGGCTGGACCAGGTGAACCTGATTCAGTCTAACTATAAGACTATCAAGAGGAAAGTCTTCAGTCTACATGAGGTGACTGTGTCTGACTGATGGTGGAAGCTGGTTCCATAAAAGAGGAGCTTGACTTCTGGTGTTGAAACATTTGCCGAACAGTAACTGCAGAGTCCGACATTGTTTTTGCGTATGTATACACCAACACCACATTAACTTTAGTGTGACCTCCTAATGGCGAAATCAGGAGTCAACGTGGATTAAATCTTAGGGCATTTTCAATACCAAGTACGCCAAGTACAGACTTGTGTACTTTTAGAGTCCAGACTCCAAAGGCTAGGAGGGTGCAGGTCCTTCTGCAGTTGGAACAGCAGCTGATCTGATGTCACCATCTCAGCTGTTGTTGCTCAAGAGTTTACTCAGTTATTCACTATTGCTCATTATTATTCTATCTTGCCTTTTTTTGTCAGCTGTGCTGTTATCCCGTCCATCCCAAGTGGAAGTACCAGGACCTACAACTGTGGAGGGATGATAGGCCGGTTTGTCAATGTGTATCTGAATTCCAGTGTATTGACAATATGTGAGTTGGAGGTGTACGGAGGTAAGTCCATTAAAGCGTGATGTTCTATTCAAAAATATATTTTTGTATTTCTCAACAAAGTGATTCAAAAACTGTTCGGTTCAAACGAGGTCCGAGCTCCCAATGCTGAAAAATGTCCCAGATTCAAAAAGTTATAATACAAAGTATTTAATTAAACAATAGGAATCACAAGCATATATTTCTGTCCCAGCCGGGCGCGCTCACGCTTCAACGAGTCCACAGGCTAAATATGCAGCAAATACAAAATAGTTACCTCTCTATCGTATTCGCATGAGTGGACATGAGCCACACCTCACAAATCCCACGGTATGCAAACGCATCCTCTCACTGGGTGTGAGCTACTCATCGGTTAGTCTATAGGTCACATGCATGCACTTTACATTTCACAGCATGCTATTGGCTAACCACTACAGGAGGCGGGTTAATCTTATCCACTCATCAACAAGGCTTCTTCCACTAGCATACTTCACATTCAGTCCTTCACAATAAGATGGGCTTCAAAATAAAATGCACTTTTCAGGTTAAAAACAGCTGTTTTGACGATCTCTAGTAGAAACTCCTTTTCAGACTACGCCTCCCGAAATCAATGCATTTCATTCATATTCACGTCATGCCATAGTTATGATGAGCATAACACATCTTAGTCAGTAGTACAGTTACAAGAATACAATGATGTAGTGATCATACTTTTCAGTGACAGTAACTTTCTACTATATTTTCATATTACATTCTTTAAAATATCCTTATTGATTATCATAGCTTCATTATGTATATATATTTTTTTTACATGTGCAAGTATATAAAAAAATTATGAAAACTACAAAACCAAATGCAAAATGTTAAAAATCTCTCAAAGATGAAACCGATACAAAAATGTCTGGTACTTAAGAAACAGAATAGCTCGGTTGTCATCTCCAAACCAGATGTGCTCTCGCTGGCATTTTACAGAACTGGTAACTCCTTCGCCCTCCTTCGGTGCGGTGGTGATGGGCCGGAAAGTAGTCGTGGTGGAAAAGAAGCTGAGCTGGTCGGACGCCGTGCTCTACTGCAGGGACTTCTACTGGGACCTGCTGAGCATCCGCAGTGAGGAGGAGCAGGTGGAGGTGGGGGAGGTGCTGAGCTCCGCCTCCTTCCCCCTGACCAAACACGTTTGGTTGGGACTGCGCAGGTGGTTACTCCTGCTTTTTATTTTCTTGTTCTTTTATACTTTAAAAAGTCAAGAATTCTCCTTTACCAGTTAGTTTAGAATGAAATGCAGGTTTAAAAAAATGCCGACTCTGCATTTTTATTTGTATTGTGTCCCAACTATACTACCTTTCAAAAGTTTGTGGTCACCCAGACAATTTTGTGTTTTCCCTGAAAACTCACTTTAATTCATCAAATGAATTGCAAAATGAATAGAAAATATTTTATTTGAAATATTAATTTTGTTCTTCAAACTTGTCACTCAAAGGAAGGCCAGTTTTATAGCTTCTCTCATCAATTCAGTTTTCAATTCAGTTTATTTGTATAGCCCAATTTCACAAATTACAAATTTGTCTCGGAGTGCTTTACAATCTGTACACATGGACATCCCTGCCCCAAAACCTCACATCGGACCAGGAAAAACTCCCAAATAACCCTTCAGGGGGAAAAAAAGGGAAGAAACCTTCAGGAGAGCAACAGAGGAGGATCCCTCTCCAGGATGGACAGGTGCAATAGATGTAATGTGTACAGAAGGACAGATTTAGAGTTAAAATACATTCAATGAATATGACAGAGTGTATGAATAGTCCATAGTAGGCATATTCCACGATGGAGACCTCCACGATCCATCAGGCAGATGGCGGTGGGGAGGAGGAGTGGGCGGAGTCTCAACAGGACAGTGACATAGTCAGGAGCAGGAATTCCACGACCCAGACCTCGATGATCCATCAGGCAGATAGGATCTATGCCGTCTCATAGGGTCCGATGACCCCATGAGACGTGAAGTCAAAAGGACTCCGGGGAGAAAGCAGAGTTAGTAACGTGTGATTGAGATGAAAATTCCTCACTAAGGAGAGAAAAAAAGAGGAGATAGGTGCTCAGGCTGTAAGATCAGGCTGTAAGATCAGAGGGAGAAGGAGGCACAGCTCGTACTTCAAAATAAAAAGAGTATATGTGATAAATGTGTGTTTTTCCTTGTGAGATACATGTTCACATTTTGAACTCCAAACAGCAACGTGCCTCGACATTATATTCAGTGTGAGCCGTCACTGTTGGAGTTTGATGTGCTTCAAAATAAAAGCAGCAAAAGAAAATGGTATGATATATTATGAAAGCCCCAAAGTAAAACCAACTATTCTAATATACATTGTGGGTACCACGATACAGAGAAGTGAATCCAGTGACACTTGAGTCTTCATGTTGTTTTTCTGGTGCTGCTGAAGAACTTCACTCGTGTGTCGACGTCAGGACAGTCTGTGAAGACATGAAGAAGTTTGAAGAGGAGGAAGGTCTGGTTAGTAAAGGGAGGCAACATTTACATAGATTACAAAAACACAAATACAATTAAAAAGGTGGAATCCACCCATTTTATACGTGTTTCCAGATGTTGGGGAACAATACTGCATATGTGAGTGTGAAGTCTGATAAAGGATCTCAAGTGATTCCACTCGAGTCTCGAGGACGTAGAAGACTACTAGTTCTAGAACTGAAAATAATCTGGATGTTTGGAGTGAGGAAGAAGTGAGACCTCTGTGGCCTGCTTCCCATCTCTGCTGCAGGCTATCTGATCTCCGACTAGCAGGCCCAATTATCTGGCCAACCTGTCGCTGGCGGTCCAGTAGCATTGTGGGTAGTGTAGGCAACCAGCTCTTTATGAGGAAACGGAACGCTCGGGGTAAAAGAGACAATATCTCTGGTTCTGCTGCATCGATTTGAATCCGTAAAAGAAAAAGAATGTCCACTGAGAGAACTGCAAAATCGGGAAATATACTTCCATAAATATAATATATATGGATATGAGGATCAAATAGAAGCCAGCTGTATTTATATAAGTATACTTTAAAAAGTCCTCACCTGTCAAACAGATGAAGTGAAGGTGATCTCCACACGGGAGATCATTCCAGTGGAAGTGGCCGCTGGTGTCGATGCCGCCACAGGGACTGGTAACTCTCCAGATGTGGTCCGTCTCCCAGCTGCTGTAGTCCACGGAAGGCCCGGACATCCAGAACCACCTGCCATCCATCAGGTACCTAAAGAGGATGCCTTGATATTTAAACGTTTTAAGCACTACTACTATAACGGTGCTTTTGGACAAATTAAGACAAATGTTGTTCATACGTCCTAAAACATAAGGTATGGATGCATTTCAGTGTCAAGGATCGGCTCGGTAAATGTTTCCTGGATCAATAAAGGTGTGAAAAACCAACACAGCACCATTAACTGTGCGGCCTGGCCCAGTGCCGTCAAATACATCCATTGTTCCACTTCCACTATTGGGAATAGTTACGGCAAAAGACTTACATTGATACTCTTTGGGATATGGGAATAGCTACTGTGGAAACCAGAAGAGCTATCCACTTCCTGTTTTGATCCAAATGGTGTCATTACTCGATATTATGCAATCAAGATTTACTTAAAAACAATCAAACTTGTCTATTGCTACATTTTTTTCAATGAATCAGAATTACTCTATACATTGTTAATGTGGTAAATGACTATTCTCTGGTGTTTAATGAAGTGTCTACATAGGTGTGTAGAGGCCCATCTCCAGTGTTCTAATGGTACATTGTGTTATCGGCTTAGAAGACTAACGGAGGGGTAGAAACCCCTTTTTATGTGAGCGCAGCTGAAAACAGTTATGCTGATGAGAGAAGCTATAAAATTGGCCTTCCTTTGAGTGACAAGTTTGAAGAACAAAATTAATATTTCAAATAAAAAATGTCATTCTAAACTAACTGGTAAAGGAGAATTCTTGACTTTTTAAAGTATAAAAGAACAAGAAAATAAAAAGCAGGAGTCCTCTGTTATATTGAATTAAATGCAGAAGAAATCACTTCTTTAAATGTTGCTACAGCACTGTCAGTTAGACATCTGGTGTAGAAACACACTAACGGTGTACACTCGGTAGTATAAACTCAAAAGGTATGA